>NC_137920.1:27694543-27699543 GCF_963457725.1 Sprattus sprattus
TATTGCTTTACATTATTAGTTTTACTATATTGAGTTTATATTGCATTGCATTATTTGTTTTATTATATTGAGTTTATATTGCATTACATTATTCATTTAACTATATTTCTCCTCAAACCACAACTAATCTGATGTGGCAGATATTGTGCCCTCTCTTGTTACTAAGTGAAATAGTGTGTTACAAGTTCACAAAGTGGTCTGTCTCCCAAAATGGCCGCCAGACTGACCTCCACCAGCTTCTTCTTCTTGGTGACGTTATTCTTGAGTAGTTTGTCTGGCAGCGGTGCAGCTCTGCTCACGGGGGGTCTGAGGAGAAAAAAGAGATGGATCAGACAAACGTCAGTCGGCAAAAATCTCCTCTCACTCAGCAAAAGCAATAGGGATGACAGCTTTTGGTCACTACTTTGATCTGCTCCAATGCCTCAGACACCAGTGTTTATATGCGAAGCTGATCTAAATAGAAGTATCGGTCAAATACAGGTGTTTATTTAATTTTGTACACTTTAAACAGTTGTAATATTCATACGATTTCAGTATAAATAGAGTCAAATATTCTACAGTTTTTCTGTGGACATGCTGAGGAAAAATGTGAAGTATAAATAACTCTTATGCACCACAATCTCCCTCTATAGAATAAATCCCTCTTATCCACCTCAATTCAATTCAATTCAATTTTATTTATACAGCGCCATAACAATACAATGGTCTCAAGGCGCTTTACAGAGCTCAGATCTCCCTCTATAAAATAAATACCTCTCATCTACCACAACCTCCTTCTGCTGCTGGTGGGGCTTGGTGCCAGTCATCTCGCGGATGCTGACAGCGTAGACCTTGGTGGTGTAGTCTGTGGTCCTCTCTCTGGCAACATCACTGTCGTAACCTAGAGACAGGAGATGCAGTCAGTCAGGAAACATCTCAGAGCCAATCCTTCCCTTTTTCTGTTCGATTTGATAATGGGATCAAATGAGCCCCCATCATGTTCATGGTTTGTGGTTGAATCAGGTGACTTGTGACCTGTTTGAATTTATCAGTGTTTGAAACATAGCAGGTCAGAACCTGATTCATACTATTAAAACACTAGAACACATTTACAAAAGCACTGTTGTTCATAACCTCATACATACTAACACATACCTCACTCTCCTTTACACACACACACACACACACACACACACACACACACACACACACACACACACACACACACACACACACCTCCATCATCTTCTGCGTCGTCATCTGACTCCTCACTGTCCACGGCTTTGCTTTCTCGTGCCACGCCCGCCTCCCTTGCCCAGATCATCAGAGCCGAGTCGGCCCCGCCCACTGACAGCAGCATGGTGTCGTCATGGGACCAGCGGACGTTGGTGACGTTGGCACTGTGCCCCACGTACCGCTTAAACTTGGCAAACTGACCCTGTGGTGGAGGAGAACCAAGGGCATCAACATCACTACCAAACACATGAGTTGCACTACCTGATGGTGTAGATTTCCAGATTTGCTGTGTTGGAACAGGCAACAATGAAGATAAGTGGAAAGGACACAGCAAAGATGTCACAAACTACAATGGGATTATCAGGACACAAATTATTCAATTTTGTGCTGAATGTCAACAGCAAACACCAACAGACAACCTTTTATTTAGTGACACAAAGTTGAACTGAGTGACCTTTCGCTGAATCAAATGACACATAAAGAATATATTATGGTCAAAGGGTTTTACTATGGAAAAATAATAACATTTCCAAGTGCAAAATGACCAGAAAGCCAAGACACTGTAACCAAAAAACCTTAAAAACAAATACTGAGTCAGTCTGAATCTAATCAGCTAAAACTGGGTTGGCAACAGGGCCTTATGTGATTTCATAAACTGCCGAGTCACCTTGCAGGGGAAGCTGAAGAGCTTGAGGAAGCCGAAGTCGTCTCCGGTGGCGAGCAGCTTCTTGTCTTTGGTGAGGGACGAGGCGTTCACAAAGCTCAGCGTCGGCCAGATGCCCTCGCATGTGGGGCCCAGGACCGACGTCCAGGAGGCCCACTCCACCTTCTCAAACTGGACACACACACACGCAAACGCACACGCACACGCACACGCACACATACACACGCACACGCACAAGCACACACACACACACACACACACCAACACACACACACACAATGCCATTAAAACCGAGGCCTCTGCTCACTATTAAAGGGCACATCAGAAATAGTTGTGGTTCTAATGAATGGTAAGACATGAAGATACTTAGATACAAATATCTCATTAAGCTATTCCCTGACCAACGCTGTGTTATTCTTATGACTTATTGTGGGAATCCAGCTCCAGTATTGGACAAATCACATTCTGACCATAGGTAGGTGAGTGTTGCCATGGTTACCTCCGTCTTATACCTCATGGCTATAAATCACATACTGACCGTAGGTCGGTGAGTGTTGCCATGGCTACCTCAGTGTCATACCTCATGGCTACAAATCACGTTCTACACACAGGTATGTGAGTGTTGCCATGGCTACCTCAGTGGTGTTGATGGTTTGTCTCCTTCCTCGGGGCGCCTCGTAGAACAACTGTTCTTTGGCTCCAGTGTTCACCTGTAGCAGTTTTCCTGCAAACAGCCAATCAGACACAGTTAGATCTAGTAACATGGAATGTAGTCCAATGACGTGTCACAACAGGTATCTAAAGACAGCAGCAAGAAGTTTTGGTCGAAAATTAGCAATCAAACCACCAAAAGGGCCTGTAAAATACTTACACAGACCAGAAACAGCACAGTTGGTACTGATGAAAGGCTTGCTAGCATGCTTACTCAGTCTAACTATGTATGTTGACGATATAGTGCATAGTCTAGGTGGCTAGTTGTGTTGTGCCAGGTGTGTTTATCTGTCGTCCACGTGACAATATGCCATGGCAATTAATTTGAAGATGAATTTGAATATAATTTACAACAGTGAAAAAATCCAGTCCCATTAGGACTAATTACATCCAACCATATATCATTGCTTCTAATCACTCTTGTCTTGAAGCACCCTTCATTACATCATCACTCAGTTAAAACAACCTCACCATACCTAATCAGATTAAGATTAACTGGTTTTCACTCAATTAAGCTCACGCTAAAAGCCGTGTTGCTGCTATTTTTCGCGTTGCTGAGCGTGGCGTCGTCTCACCACGCATGTCCCAGTCGATGTGTGTGTGTGTGTGTGTGTGTGTGTGTGTGTAGTGTGTGTGTTGGACAGGAACAGAGTATGTGCATCGTCTTACCGCGCATGTCCCAGTCGATGTGGGTGATGAAGCTTGAGGCCCCTTTGCAGATGCCCACACGTTTGCTCGTCATCACGTTGTAGATGTCTATGAACGTGTCGTGGGAGGCCACTGCCAAGTACTTGCCAGCGTCTGAGAAAGAGACATGGGGTGAGAGAATGCAACACCAGTCGTCTAGACAACACATAGACAAGCAAGTCCTGCTACACATGTTTCTACATGTTTTCTACACAAAAATATGGCAGTACAGCAGACACCGGCACCTTTGGTCTGTGTTCACAACCTCCAACTTTGCTGAGGTACCCTGAGGATCCCTGTTGTTGCTATGGATACCACTTGTTCTAGCCTTATTGTTCAACTGCATGTTAACCTAAGTGTTTATATAAAATGTAATGATAAATTATGGAACGCTCAACTATCAAACAAAGGCGACCCTTGTGTCCTCTAGGTCCTCTAGTGTTTGATGTGAAACGTTTTGAACTGACGTATCCAATCTCTTCTCATACATCAATAATCTTCTCTTTTCTAATTCTATAAAATCAAGTGACCGTACATTTGCAGTGGCCTTATAAACTCCCTGACATTGCTATATCAGTGCTGGCAGAATGACTATGCTGAATTCCCCCATTAGTTCACAGCAGATCAGTAGCCTAGCACGCGGACACTTCCTTGTTGTTGCGCTGTATTTAAACACTTCTGCGACAGCCTGAAGGCTCTGCCTGCAAGCGGATACCTCAGTCCCTGCGCCTAGTCCACCTCACGACACACAGGATACTGTGCTTAAAGCTCTGGTTACCCTGTGAAAAGCGCAGGTCGGATATGATCTCCTTCCTGTGGTGAAAGGTCACCATGTCCTCCAGCGTGTCGGCATTCACCACCAGGAAGCTCCCGTCGTTCAGGCCCACGGCTAAGGCTTTCCCGTCAGGGGAGAAGGCACAGCACCTACCACCTGGAGCAGACAGGGATAGAAAGGGTCATACAAGCATATGAATACACACACACACACACACACACACATACATACACTCAATCTCTCTCTTTAAAACACACACATACAAACACATCTCCTTGACACGCAGTCAATCACCCACACCCTCACAAACCCCCCCCACACGCCCCCCCCCCCCCCCCCCCCCACACACACACACCCTTACCCACCCACCTACACACACACACACACACACACACACACACACACACACACACACACACACACACACACACACACAGCATAGCACAGTATCATATCATGATATTAAACTAAACCAAAAGCACGGTTGACATATCTGACCATTCTCTTATTATGGAATGATTTTGTATCTCTCTGTTGACTAAAAGTGGATCTATGGTAAACCATATCGTGTGATGTCATAAGGAGGGGTGGACCTTTCTTGAGCTTGCGGACGGCCACCATGCGGTGATTGGCTGAGAGCTCCCAGATGCGAAGCGTCTTGTCGTCACTGACGGTGGCACAGATGGGCAGCAGGGGGTGAGCACCCAGACCCCACACCTCTCCCTCCATATGACCCTAGACACACACACACACACACACACACACACACACACACACACACACAAACACACACGTAAGCACACACACACATACCCACACATATACATATAAGCATACACACACACATACATACAAACACACACACACACACACACCCCCACACAAACACAAACAGAAACACACACAAACAAGACATAATATGTATTTGAGAAGATATATTCCCACAAG
>NC_137920.1:27709543-27722043 GCF_963457725.1 Sprattus sprattus
CCTGGCCGAGGACACATGTCCACGTCATCCAGTGGATCCCTTTGGTTTCCTCTTTGGGCAGGAACTTCCCAGCTATGGGGCACAAACCAAGAGGAACGTCAAAAACTGTCCAGCCCCCAGCATACATTTAAAATGTAAATAAAAAAAACATTATATTTTAAAATAAGTTAATTTCTGAAAAAGATTCCCCACAGGGAACTTAGTAGTTAAAATTCACTGTTTTTTTGCCATCAAAATAGCCATAGCTGCTGACATGCAGAGAGTTAAGACTAAATTACCTATCTACTTCCCTACCCACAGGGGGCGATAGTGAGTTAGGGTTCATTATCACCTGGCATCCTGTAGAAGAGTCTCTCCCCGGCGCCGTCGTTGGTCTGCAGGAAGCGGCTGTCCACGGACCAGTCCAGGTGGGTGATGAAGCAGGACGACTTGTTGCACTCGCCCACCTTCTTGTAGCGCTGCCCCACGGCGTAGATGTCCACCAGGCCGTCGTTGGAGCCCACCGCCAGGTAGGAGCCGTCGGGCGAGAACTTCAGCTCGTGGATCACCTCCTTGCGGTCCTTGATGTGGACCACCTCGGTCATGTCCCTGTTGAAGAGGAGGTCCAGAACGGAAGAAAGAGGGTAAGGAGAGTAGGAAGCATTGTGAGTCACTTTATTTTAGCCACCAGCATTTGTTTTGGGCCAAAAATAAGCATGCCAGTTACCAACAAGTAAAAACAAATGCAGTGCAACAAAAACAATAAAATAAACAAACAAATAAAAACAAATGCATTGTACCACCCTTCATGAGGCAGCCAATTCCCTCCACCCCAGGAGCTCACCACTTAGACTGTAAGGGCCCCATTAAAGCCAGTCATTTGAAGCAGTTACAGACTATTTTTAAGCTTATTTCTAAAAGCAGTTGTGGATCCAGCTGAACAAAGCAGGCACCTTAACTCTACATAGACAAATTATGCTAACAGTTTTTTCTATAGCAATACTATATCTGCAACGATCGATATAAATATAACCTTGCTGAGAAAAATGAAAAATGATTTTAAGACATGAACATAGTCACATCAATTGAAAACACAGACACAAATTGAAATCAGGTTTGAAGTCATGGTTTGAAGGTACAGTGTGCCATCTAATGATTAATACTAACTGGTATAATACATATAAACAGAAAACAAATAAAACATTTTCACCCCACCTTACTCGAAGCACAGTGAAGGAGCCATCCTTCATTCCCAGGGCGAGCTGTGAGCCGTCATTGTTGAAGGAGACACTGCGCACGGCCTCCTCCATGTTGCAGCGGGCGATTAACGTGTGGTCTGATAGGCTCCACAGCCTTCAGGAACAAACAAACCAGACGGAACTTTTTAAGGTTTTGAAGGTTTTGAGGTTGAAAATGAAACACATTATTATAGTGGTATTAATCAATGATTGACTTTGTAGTTTTGCATCTTTTCAAAAGACCTAAATGTCTGACTGTGAATCTGTCTGGATAATCCAGGCAAAACCCAGAGTTCAGCACTGGGACCCCACACAGGATAATAAACAGACTTCTATTGAACACTACAGACTTGATCTTACACTAACTGTATCATTTCGGAGATTTTCTGTACCATTTGAATTTCAATCAATGCCCTTTTGCTACATATATGCTACAGTGGATAAATATATATGCTACTATGGGTTAATTGTTCAGTAGTGGGACAACGAGGGGGAAGAAACTTCTGAGAGTGCTCACCTGACGGAGCGGTCGTCGCTACCGGTGACAGCCAGTGGCTGCTTGGGGTGGATGTCCAGCGCCCAGAGCTCGCCCTCGCTGTGGCCCTGCATGAGGAGCAGGGGCTTGTCCCGGTCCCGCACCATCACCTCGAAGATCTCACTGTCCTGGGTGCCGGCCAGGATACGGTCCGCCTTCCAGCACACACTACGGATCGAAAGGCCTGCAGAGAAAGAGAGAGAGAGAGAGAGAGAGAGAGAGAGAGAGAGAGAGAGAGAGAGAGAGAGAGAGAGAGGGATGTTCTGAGGTTTAAAACACTAGCTTACTAAACCAGTATTCAGACATTTACATTAGAGCATCCTTACATCACTGTATACATTAGAGTTTAGACATATAGACATAGGAGAGGAGAGAAGAGGAAGAATGAGAGAGAGAGAGCCAGTTACAGTAAGTGAAAGAGTGAGAGACTGAGAGAGATATTATGGCTCTCTCTTCTAAATAACACGAGAGAGAGGGTATTGCAGGGAGTAAAACTGGTATGCTCCGTGTGTACTGAGGAGTTGATAAATGTTAGGCATCACTGCTCATGGACGGCTGGAGAGAGAAAACAGGAGAGAATGTACAAAGGAGAAAAACAGTCTGACATGAGGTCAAGGCTAGGGAGAGGTAAGGGACTGAGAGTAAGAGGAGCAAAATAAGAGCACACAGCAGAGACGAGTAGAAGGCAGAGACAGGAAAGGAGAGAGAGAAAGAGAGAGAGAGAGGGAGGGAGGCAGTACAAGACATAGAGAGAGAGGGAGAGACGGAGAGAGAGGAGGGTGGGAGGGAGAAAGAGAGAGAGGGAAAGAGAGAGAGAGAGAGAGAGAGAGGAACAGAGGGTGGGAGGGAGAGAGTGAGAGAAAGAGAGAGAAAGAGGGAATGAGAGAGAGAAAGAGGGAAAGAGAGAGGGAGAGAGAGAGTCCAGAGAAGCGCAAAAATACTGAGAGGAAGAGATGCAGGAGAACAGAAGGAGGGAAGCTGAAGCGTGCGAAAATGCGCAAATGGCTTTCTGAGACGAAATGACACCAAGCATAAACCTAATTAGTGACATGCCACGCCTCAGTGCTTACACCCTGGACAGCCTTACCGAAGGATATAACATTAACACAGTTTGTTTTAAACAAGAAAATGTTTGTGTCATTCTTTGGCATGCTTTTGAATTAGAGGAATTCACATTTTTCCATCACTGGTTGAGCTGGCGATAGCAAAACAGGGAATAAATAACAAAACTGAAGTCTTGAAAGGCTCAAATGCCTGGCTAAAACTCTGCCGTAATGACACAGCATGGGCACAGCATTCTGTTCCTGCATTCACCACAACAATGTAATGCAAGGCCGGGGACGCCTGAGCTAAAATCATAGCACAACAACAGACCTTTTTCACATAAAATGGAAGCTGACGAATCAGACACCAAGCGGAAGGCTTCCTTTGTCGAACCAAGCGGTAACTCTAACCCTAATCTCGACATTAGCTATATATCAGCCACACACCTGCTCCCGCAGCTTGCGGGGATTAATGGAATTATTAATGCTGTGTTCGCTATCTGCGGGACACACGCTGACTTTAATATCTGTGCGCTGTCGGGGCTAAAACGGCGAGTCACTGGGCTTGGCACCGCTCGCCAGCTGTCCCTGTGTTTTAGGGACACTCCCTATATGCTGCTGAAAGGGGGGACGTGGACGTCAAGGCAGTATTTTTTACAGTTTGCAAATGTGTTGGATGTGTTGTTCCTGCAATTAAACCAGCCCTGCTGTTCGCCATCGCTGTGTAGCTCTGACACCAGCAAGCCTGCAAGAATGAGACTCTAATGAGGATATATGGATGTGTGAGAGAGAGAGAGAGAGAGAGAGAGAGAGAGAGAGAGCTGGGTGTAGGTGTGTATATGTGTGTGTATATATCTGGAGATGGTGACAGAGAGAACAAGGGAGAGAGAGAGAAAGAGAGAAAGAATATGAGTGTGAATGTAAGTGTGTGTGTAGTACATGTGTGTATATTTTTGTGTTGTTTTGGGACAAATGGTGACAAATGCAGCAGCATATTAAAAAAAAATGCAAATGGCTTCCTCAACAGCTTCAAAGCCAGGCTGAGAGAAGAGAGGCGGAGTGGGAACGCTGAGCTGCTTAACCATCATCCACATCCTTTCAAAAACAGGGGAGGAAAAAAACCTGTATTTCGCAACCCCACTTTCACAGTTTAGTTTTACTTGCCTGGAAAACATGGGGGAAATGACTAACATACTATACGTTTTACTGTGGATTTAAGGCTCTTGGCTTTCTATGTCAGAAGAGAGGAGAAGAGAAGAGAAGAGAAGAGGAGAGGGGGGAAGAGAGGAGAAGAGAGGAGAGGAGAGGAGAGGAGAGAATATAGGAGAGGAGAGGAGAGTGAAGGAGAGGAGAGGAGAGGAGAGTGAAGGAGAGGAGAGGAGAGGGGAGGATCAACAGAACAATTCAGAGACCCGCTTGCTGGATTTGCAATAGGTCTTTTAAACGTGTAGCCCTTCACAACCTTAAGAAGGCTGCAGGATGGACACACCATCAAGACAGACACACAAACATTGTGCCACCAATATCATAAGTGTATTACATTTGTAACTCTCAGAAGCCAAGCTGTTGTTAAAATCATATAAAAATGCTTTTTATTCCCTCAAACACACATTCACACACACACAAACACACACATCCACACAAGCAGAGTGAGAGAAAGACAGAGAGAGAAAGAGAGAGAGAGAGAGAGAGACACACACAGAGGAAAGACACATTGTCATCGCCATGACAACTGTGCCCCGGCGTCATGCGTGCGCTACCTTTGTAGCCCTGCTCGGTCTCTCGGAGGTCGATCTTGGTGATGGGCTTGAAGTCCCCGTCCCAGAGTCTGATGCAGCCGTCCCTGCCCCCCGTGGCAAACCCCTCCTCACACGCGTGCATGCTGAAGATCCCCGCCTGGAGGAGGAAAGCACACACACATATGAGAGAGGAAAAGAAAGGAAACAGAAGAAAGAATAAATAAAGAAAGACAGAGGTGTGGAAAATGGAGGCAGAGAGAGAGAGAGAGAGAGAGGGAGGAAGAGTGAGAGAAGGAAGCCTTCCTCACACGCGTGCATGCTGAAGATCCCCACCTGGAGGAGGAAAGCACACACACATATGAGAGAGGGAAAGAAAGAAAACAGAAGAAAGAAAGACAGGTATCGATAGATATGGAAAATGGAGACAGAGAGAGAGAGGAAGAGTGAGAGAAGGAAGCCTTCCTCACACAGACGCATGCTGAAGATCCCCACCTGTAGGATAGCATATGCTGATGAGGTGAGAAAGAAAAACAGAAAGAAAGAGACAGAAAGAGTGAGAGACAGATATGAAGAAAGAGTGACATAGAGAGAGTGGGAGAGACAGATATGAAGAAAGAGTGACATAGAGAGAGTTGGAGAGACAGATATGAAGAAAGAGTGACATAGAGAGAGTGGGAGAGACAGATATGAAGAAAGAGTGACATAGAGAGAGTGGGAGAGACAGATATGAAGAAAGAGTGACATAGAGAGAGTTGGAGAGACAGATATGAAGAAAGAGTGACATAGAGAGAGTGGGAGAGACAGATATGAAGAAAGAGTGACATAGAGAGAGTGGGAGAGACAGATATGAAGAAAGAGTGACATAGAGAGAGTTGGAGAGACAGATATGAAGAAAGAGTGACATAGAGAGAGTGGGAGAGACAGATATGAAGAAAGAGTGACATAGAGAGAGTGGGAGAGACAGATATGAAGAAAGAGTGACATAGAGAGAGTGGGAGAGACAGATATGAAGAAAGAGTGACATAGAGAGAGTGGGAGAGACAGATATGAAGAAAGAGTGACATAGAGAGAGTGGGAGAGACAGATATGAAGAAAGAGTGACATAGAGAGAGTTGGAGAGACAGATATGAAGAAAGAGTGACATAGAGAGAGTGGGAGAGACAGATATGAAGAAAGAGTGACATAGAGAGAGTGGGAGAGACAGATATGAAGAAAGAGTGACATAGAGAGAGTGGGAGAGACAGATATGAAGAAAGAGTGACATAGAGAGAGTGGGAGAGGAAGACAGAGGCAGACCGAAAGAGCGAGGGAACTAAGATTTTTTCTTTACTTTTATTATTTTCTACATTGTAGATTAATACTGAAGACATTTAAACTACGAAAGAACACATATTGAATGATGAACTAAACAAAAAAAGTGTTATCTACCATGTACAAAATAATAAAAGAAAAGAAAAAAATAAACAAAATCTAAAATGAGAAGGTGTGTCCAAACTTTTGACTGGTACTGTAGAAACAGATATGGAAAATTAAGACAGGGGGAGAGGGAGAGAGATTAAAAGAGAGATTTAAGGAATAGTGGGAATAGATTGAGATTTTCTGTTCAGGTTATAAGAGGAGGAATATAATGGCTGTCTGTAATTTTGAGAGACAGAGAAAGAGAGAGAGAGAGAGAGAGAGAGAGCGATGAACAGCAGAAGAAATAACAAAAAAGAGATCTGAGGAAGATGAAAGACAGGTAAGAAAAGTTGAAGCCTGCGGGGTAAAAAAAAACCCAAACAAAGACAAAATAACAACCCTCCGTGCATAATATGGAGACCGTGGGCTTCGCTGACAGGCACGATCAGAAAGAGCACCTGAAATCTGACAACTGCACTCTGAACTGGAGATCAAAGACACCCAGCAGCCCCTGAGAGCTCACATTCCACTGGAGACGAGTTCAGTGTGAGATAAAAAAGCCAACAACGAAACATAAAACTTTTGAAGCTGTTGGATACTGGAGAGGCGGAATCTTCCAGAACTTGGTCTCATCTACCTGAAGGAACTTGGTGACAGTGTGTGGGCACGGACCACAGAGAGAATGTGACAAAGAATGTGACAATGTGACAAAGCAACAGCAACAAGCTGGGGTGCAGTGACTACGTATGTAGTACTGTGTGAGAGTGTAGATGTATGAGTCAAATTATTATGCCTTTTTATACCATAGAGTATACAGCCAAACCAAAACTTTTTTTCCCCACAGCCTTTCCTATACGAGGCAGGAAATGCATGTCTGTGTGAATGGGTGTGTGTGTATATGTGTTTATAGATGTATATGGGTATATGTGTTTATAGATGTATATGGGTATATGTGAGAGGTATAGAGAGTGTGTGTATGTGTGTGTATATAGATGTATATGGGTATATGTGAGAGGTATAGAGAGTGTGTGTGTGTGTGTGTATATAGATGTATATGGGTATATGTGAGAGGTATAGAGAGTGTGTGTGTGTGTCTGTGTGTGTGCACTGTTACATTGATCATGTGTGCGTGTATGTGTGTGTGTGTGTGTGTGTGTGTGTGTGTGTGTGTGTGTGTGTGTGTGTGTGTGTGTGTGTGTGTGTGTGTTCCTCACTCACGCTGTGTGCTGCCTGTATGGTGCGGGCCAGGTTGAGCCCCTTCCACACGTAGATGTCGCCGTTGAGCGCCCCAGAGTAGGTGACCTCTTCTTTGGCCGTGGCCACACACAGGATGGTCTGCAGGTCCCCAGTCTTCCCAAATATCCCCCGCTTTGGTGTCAGCGCGTTCCCACACAACGTCCAGAACTGATATAGAGAGGGAGAGAGAGGAGGTTGACAGAGAGAGAGAGAGAGAAAGAGAGAGGGAGAAAGACAGAGATGGAGATGGGGTCGAGATCAGGTCAGAGAGAGAGAGAGAAGGAGGAAGAGAGGAAGAGGACAGAGAGAGGTGGAGAGAGGGGTACAGAGAGAGAGAAAGATAAAGAGAGGTGGAGAGAGGGAGAAAGAGAGAGAGAGGTAAAGAGAAGGGATGTTGAGAGAGGGAGATAGACAGGGAGAGGTGGAGAAAGGGGAGAAAGATAGAGAGGGGTGGAGAGGGGATGTTAAGAGGGGATGTTGAGAGAGGGAGAACGAGAGGGAGAAAGACAGAGATAGCAAGAGAAAGAGAAGGGGTGGAAAGGAAGGACAAATCATCTCAAGATCAGTGACGAAGAGACAGAGGAACAAAGATGGCAAGACAAGAGTTTAAAAATGTTAGACTCTCCGTGCAGCCACAGGGAGATAATAACGAACGAGGGAGAGAAAAAGAACTCAGAAATCTCTTAATCAATTTTGATTAATCAAACTGCCTTCCTGGCAGATGCCCGCGAGCCAAAAGGAAAGATGAAAGGACTGATAGCTATCTGAACAGTTCCGGTAGGATTTCATCTCTCCTTTCGGTGAGACGAAAGAAGGAGAAAAAAAATCTAACCTCAGCCTTTCTGTGTGTTTATCTCAGTGTGTGTTTTCTGCAGTTTCGTGCAGTGAAGTGCAGAGTAATCAAAATGTCAGATTCAATCTTTCCCTGTCAGCCCTTGAGAGAGATTGTGTGCTTTAGCTCTGGTCTCAGCGGAGAAGGAGAGAAGATGGGGTTGGCATGAACGCTGGAAATGACTGGACAGGTGTGAAAAAAAAAACGTTTATGAAAATGTTCATAAAACCTGATTTTGAAAGGACTAAATTGCATGCCAGAGTCAAATTGAATGTAGCGAAAGGGAGATTCAGAGACTCAAAATAATATTCTTGAAGAGATTCTTGTTCTAAAAGCGCAGTTAGAACATGTGTGTTTTGGGTAGTGGCGGTGGTTTGTGGCGGTGGTTTGTTTAGATATACTGTTTAGATATACATGTACAGACATAGACATACAGATCTATAGAGAACCAGGCCAGAACCGGACTGTAACTGAGCCCGAACCGAGCCCCAATCTCCAGTCTACTCACTTTGATATGCTTCACCCCACAGCTCACCATTCTGTGTGGGAGGAAGGGGTCCCAGGCGATGTCAAATATCTGAAATAAACAAGCAATGGAGACATGATATCAATACAGCAGCATAACATTACTGCAGAGTTGATGGCATCGAAACAGAGTGGAGAAAAACAAAACTAATTGCTTGAGTTCACTGAGTTTACTGGTCTTTGACCTGCGCTCATCTGAAAATAAAAAAAAGTCTTTCGCAGGTGCCAGACCGAAAAACAAAACAAAACAAAAAAGGAATGCTGCTCACTGCTGCAACTCTAAGAAAAAGGAATCATTTCCTGACAATGTGACGAAAGAGATCACCAGTCTTAGGCAAGCCTCATCATTGCTACCATCAGCACGGTAAAAGGGGGATTGTTAAAATGCACAGAATATCTCCCAATCTAGTGTGTATGGCCAGACCCAGTAGAGATCCACCTTCATATATGAAGAGTTTATCAGATACATACTGTATATGTACTGAGAGGAAGACAGACAGACAGACAGACACACACTAACACAGTCACACAGACACACACACACACACACACACACACACACACACACACACACACACACACACACACACACACACACACACACAGTGTTTCCTCTTCAGTCTGGCTCTGCTCCAGCCTCGCCCTGCGGCTGCCTGCCATCTTCCTCATCTTCATCCTCCTCTTCCTCTTCTGCTAACTCCTGCTGCTGCTGCTGTTGCTGTTGCTGCTGCTACCCTAGAGGGTTCAGGCCCAGAGTCCAACACGCCTCACTACACACACAGCATCCTAATGCCTCGAAAACCCCCTACAGACTCTGTGTGTGTGTGGTGCACTTTAAGGGAATCTGTGGTATGTAGAATTTTGTGTGTGTTTGTGTACATTATATTTAGTAAATTTGCGTGTGTGTGTGTGTGTGTGTGTGTGTGTGTGTGTGTGTGTGTGTGAGTGTGTATGTATGTTTGTATGCATGTATGTAAGTGTGTCTTTATGTATGTAAGTGTAACGGTTATGTATGTGTGTCTATGAATGCATGTTTGTGTGTGCATAGGGTTAAAATTGAACTACCATGCTCAGTTAACTTTCACCTGACTTATGCATGCTGACATGTGTCCATGTATGAGTGTGCCTTTCCATGTCGGAATACGTGTATCGGTGTGTGCTGGACCGTGAAAAACCTGTTCGGTGCATTTACCTTACATTTTTGCATGGCAGGCTCTCTCAATTGACCCAGCATGAGTGCGGCTCAACACACAATTTCCTGAACCCCTAGCTGTTTCCGTCCACCTCTGGATCATAGTAGTACAGTTTGAACCTCAAGTCCGTTTCAAGAACAGAGCTAGCGCTCGACACAGTGCGGTGACAACTCTCAGAGGTATAAACAAGAATGTGTCACGTCTCTCTCTATCTCTCCTTCTGTCTTACTCTCTGTTTGTCTCTCTCTCTCTCTCCGTCTTTTTCTCTCTGTCTTTCTCTCTGTCTGTCTGTCTCTTCTCTCTCTATCTCTCTCTCTCTCTCAATTCAAAGAAGCTTTATTGGCATAAATGTTTTTTAACACTATTGCCGAAGCTGATTCAAGACATACATATCACATACACATATAAAAGGACAAATACAATGAACAGAGCTGATTCAAAATAAATAAATAAACAATAATAACAACAAACATACAGTTAGTTTGGCATTCTGTGGCCTTACTGGCTGTCCCTCAGGTTATGGCAGGATGCCACATATCCAGCAGCTAGATTGGCCAAATCCCTGTGTTCCCCAAGTATGAATGGCAATTTTGAAAGCCTGGGATGACCAGATTGAACCTATCAAATTAACCTTTTCTAATGGTTTCATATTTGGGGCATTCCGTGAGGAGGTGTACCTCTGTCTCCACGGCCCCCAGACTGCATTGTGAGCACAGCCTCTCCTCTCTGGGCAGCGAGGGTTGCCTGTGTCTGCGTCTTTCGATGACGAGGCGGTGCTCCCTGAGTCTGTACATTGTCAAGCTTTCCTGAGTACATTGTCAAGGTTTCCTGAGTCTTTTACTGTATTCAGGTAAGTAGCTGTTGAGTATTCACGTTTAAGGGTCAAATTGTAATTAAGATGTTTTTTTTTTGGTTGCTTCTTCATATCAGCACTTCACTCCACTGGTGTGTCACTATCATTGCTTTTAAGTAAATGTCTATGTCAAACCACTGGGCTTGCCACTGCATGTCTCATAAGCATGACTGTATGGGGGAGAGTCATGTGACTGTGCTTACCCTATCAGAGTGGCCGGTTGCTGTGGCCAATACCCTTCCTCTCTTCCAGTCCCACACGCACACCGTGTTTTTGGCGTCCAGGCCCACAGATACTAATCGCTGTAGAGAGAGAGAGAGGGAGAGAGAGAGAGAGAGGGAGAGAGAGAGAGATAAAGAGAGAGAGAGAGAAAGTGAGAGAGAGAGAGAGAGAACATATATTAATGCAAATTCAAGGATTACCCGCAAAAGTTGCAATTTTCTCTTATTACCGCAGTATGTCCAGAAAAAAATGTCAATTTTATGTGATTGATTTTATTTAACTCAAAATCACTGCAATGTTTTGAGAATTATTGCAGCAAATTCCAGTCACAATCCCAACAAACTCCTCGCAAGATCCTGGAGAGGCTGGTGGGAAACACACATGAGCGTTCTTTCAACTCTCCAACCCAGTGTGGAACTCTGTGTCTCACCTGTCCATCAGCGTCGAAGGCTAGGCAGGCCACGCCGTGTGTGTGGACGTCCCTGAGGATGGAGACGGTCTGAAGGGCGTAGGAGTCCCACACGCAGATGTAGGGGTCCTTCCCCACCTGCCCCGTGGCTACCTGGATCTTGTCGGGGTGCAGAGCCAAACTACAAAGGGGAGCAGAACGAGGTTGGAATAATTCGTTATTACTTTATATTATATTCTACATTGTTATTATTATGTTACATTATATTGTCGTCATTATTATTTGACACCATATTCTGTATCATCGTTATTATTTGACATCATCCTCTACATCATGTTTGTTATTCGACATCTTCTTCTTCATCATCGTTATTATTTGACATCATCCTCTACATCATGTTTGTTATTCGACATCTACTTCTTCATCATCGTTATTATTTTACATCATCTTCTACATTTTCATGTTGGGCTATATAGGGCTGCTTGGGCTTCTAAATTGGTGATGGAGGTTATACAGCATTACCTCATCCGCTGACCAAACTATTAATGCAGGCTCAACATAAAAAGACAGCTTCTATCACTTTCTTACACCATTCTTTCTCAAACCATACACCTTTATCTGCCTTCTCATACCACACACCTGAATCTGTCTCCTTTACCACACAACTTAATGTGTCTTCCATAACACACCACTCAATCTGTCTACTCAAACTTCCTCATGTTCCCCTGTCACGGATTGCCACCCTGAGTTTCCCAAAGAGACCAGGCTTGGTGCCCTACGGCTCACTGACTCATTTACTCTCCACAGGCAAGATAGGGGCAAGCCTCATGGGCAATCGTGTCACAACAGAGCCGGCTCTATAAGCGCAGGCTACTAAGAACTCCGGAACGGATCGCACCCAAGCGTGGTGCGGAATCTGGTGAAGAGTCAGTATGGCATCAGGGATAATCCCTGATTTGATGGGTGTCTGCTGCAAAGCTTAAAATGAGGTTTTAGAGAGGCAGGCACGAGCAGGCAAGCAGTGTGGTAGGGTGGGACAAGTCTTCCTTCTGAATGCAGTGTTTAGTGGAGAAGACCACCAACGTCAGATAGGGGCACTTGCCTAGAGCACTGGGTAGGCCAGGACCACCACTGTCTGAATTATGAGGGTAGAGAGGAGAGTACAATGAGATGAGTAGAGAACAGAGTATACTGAGATGGGTAGAGAGGAAAATTATATAATAAGACGAACATAAAACCGCACCCTCAGATCCAAAAACAGTTCGCTCCTGCAGGTCCCAAACACCAGGCAACGCACT
>NC_137920.1:27727043-27729543 GCF_963457725.1 Sprattus sprattus
CTATCACTCTTTATTCCTTTCTTCTTTCCTTCCTCCACTCTTCTTTCCTTCTTTCACTCTTCTTTCCTTCTTCAACTCTTCTTTTCTTTTTTCTATCCTTCTTTCTTTTCTTCTTTCCTTCTTCAACTCTTCTTTTCTTTTTTCACTCTTCTTTCTTTTCTCCTTTCCTTCTTTCACTCTTCTTTCCTTTTTTCACTCTTCTTTCTTTTCTTCTTTCCTTCTTCCCTTCTTTTTATCTTATTTCCTTGTTTCGCTCCTTCTTTCACTCTTCCTTTCTTAACTTTTGCATTTCATGCACTGGTATTGTTCATTATATTTGTCCTTCCGTACTGTATGTGCTGAATCAGCTTCGACAACAGTGTTAAAAAAACATTCTTGCTAATAAAGCTTCTTTGAATTGAATTTAATTTAATTTAATTTAATTGATAGAGCGTGTATGTGTGTGTGTGTGGTTGTGTGTGTGTGTGTGTGAGTGTGTGTGTGTGTGTGTGAGTGAATGACAGAGAGAGAGAGAGAGAGAGAGAGAGAGAGAGAGAGAGAGAGAGAGAGAGAGAGAGAGAGAGTGAGACAGTGAGAGAGACAGTGAGTGAGAGAGAGAGTGAGAGAGAGAGAGAAAGAGAGAGAGAGAGGGAGTGTGTGTGTGTGAGAGAGAGAGACAAATTGTGTGAGAGAGTGAGAAAGAGAGAGAGAGAGAGAGTGTGTGTGTGTGTGTGTGTGTGTGTGTGTGTGTGTGTGTGTGTGTGTGTGTGCTGCTTTTGGCGTTATTCTCACCATATGTTTTCTGTGAAGTGCCTTGAGACAAAGCCCACAGTTAAGAGTTCTATGTAAATAAAATTGAGTTTAAGTGAATTGAACATGGATGCGTGTGCTTGAGTGTGTGTGTGTGTGTGTATATGTATCTTTTTGTCTGTCTGTGTTTATGTGTGTATATGGGGGTGTGTGAGGGTAGAATGGGGAGACCTTGTATGTCAGAAAATGACTACAAGCATGCAAGCATAAATATATGAGTATGTGTGTGTCTCTGTGTGTACCTGTGTGTGTGTGTGTGTGTGTGTGTGTGTGTGTGTGTGTGTGTGTTTGTGTGTGTGTGTGTGTGGTGGTGGGGGGGGGGGGGGGGGGGGGGGTGCTACAGATGGATGTAGACATGCACAGAAAATAGAAAATGCTGATCTAGCTAAAATGTTGACTCTGCCGAAAATGACATTGAGGGTGTGCATGGCCTGATTGCTGATGTGTTTGTTTCCTCTGGCTGGCTGACTGGTTGATGTTGTGTTGATGTTGTGTTGTGCTGTGTTGTGCTGTGTTGTGTTGAGGGCAGGAAATACTACAGAGGTTGTAGCTGTGTCTATTACCGAGCACTTTACGGAGTACACTGCAATACAGTGTGCAATTACATCTGTAGTGCTTTCTGAACACCCTAAGCACTGAAAATGAACAAGTGCGCGGTAGTAGACATGGCTGGATACTCAGTAAAGCTACATTAAGCATATCTTTTGTGTTCACACTAGTTTACAGTGGACAATCATCCATGCATTACTGACTACTGGGTATGTACATAGGTATGTCTGTGCTGTCTCTTTGTGTGCTACCTATAAAAACAGTAAACGGTCATGTATGGATGAGACGGTCCTGTATGTGTGAGACTGTTATGTATGTGTGAGACGGTCACGAATGTGTAAGACGGTCATGTATGTGTGAAACGGTCATGTATGTGTGAAACAGGCATGTATGTGTGAGAGTGTTTCTATATATATATGGCTTTCTCTGCATTTGTAACTGTGTGTGCTCCTATGACAAAAATGACAGTTTGTGTATGTCTACTGTAAATGTGTGACCCATACATCTGTGTGGGTTCATGCCCCCCCCCCCCTTCTCTCTCTCTGTGTATGTTTGTGTATGTGTGTGTGTGTGTGTGTGTGTGTGTGTGTGTGTGTGTGTGTGTGTGTGTGTGTGTGTGTGTGTGGGAGAGACTTCACTCTCCACAGGCAGTACACACATGACCCCTTGGGGCTCAGCACTGGCTGGATGAGGATCTATGAATCATTGTGAACTGCAGGGCTTAGAGAGAAAGAGAGAGAGAGAGAGAGAGAGAGAGAGAGAGAGAGAGAGAGAGAGAGAGAGAGAGAGAGAGAGAGAGAGAGAGAAGGACGAAAGGATGGAGAGATAAAAGGGTGGAGGAAGAGGGAGGCATGGTGGCACTGGCCTTTCCTGCTCCTTGTGGCTGGACACCAGCCTGAAGAGACGAGCAGGAAGAGGAAGAGGAGGACGAGTAAGAATAGGAGAAAAGGATGATGAGGAGGAGGAAGAGGAGGAGGAGGGAGATGGCAGGAGGGGATGAGGGTGGATTGACATATGCCACACACATACACATCTTACATCTCACACACATACACAGAGAGAGAAAAGAGAGAGGGAGAAAGAGAGAAAGATATTATGAAACAAAGTAAGAAAAATGTATTTGTTACATTGGGACAATTAAACCAAATTTGAATGCTATCTA
>NC_137920.1:27739365-27744365 GCF_963457725.1 Sprattus sprattus
GAAAGACAGAAAGGAAGGCATAAGGAAAAGGAAAGAGAGAACGTGGGGTAAAGAAAGAGGAAGAAGAGGAAGAAGAAGAGATACAGGGTTAAAAGGAAGATGGAAGACAGCAGTACATTCACATTCTTTGTGAACGTTTACCTTCATGCCATCACTGATACACCCACACCCACACCCACACACACAAATAGATTTCACCCAGACTAATTGTGAAAATCACAGTGAAGATGGCTCTAGTTATGATGGTTAATATGAGCACACACACAAACAGACACACACACACACACACACACAGACACAGACACAGACACAGACACAGACACAGACACAGACACAGACACAGACACAGACACAGACACAGACACAGACACAGACACAGACACAGACGCACACACACCTTTCTGGGTGTCCTGCTGCCGTTAGTCCCCTGCTGGTCTTGGACAGCTGGTGGACGGCCTCTGCGTAGTCCTCCACCGCCTGCTCCAGAATCTGGTGCTTCTTCAGCATGGCCACCGAACACTGCTCGTCCTGCAGGGGGCACAGAGGGACACACAGGCTCACACCCACACCACCCAACACTACACCACCTCACACTACACCCACACCACACAACACTACACCACCTCACACTACACCCACACCACCCAACACTACACCACCTCACACTACACCCACACCACCCAACACTACACCACCTCACACTACACCCACACCACCCAACACTACACCACCTCACACTACACCACACAACACTACACCACCTCACACTACACCCACACCACCCAACACTAGACCACCTCACACTACACCCACACCACCCAACACTACACCACCTCACACTACACCCACACCACCCAACACTACACCACTTCACACCACACCCACACCACCCAACACTACACTACACCACTTCACACCACACCCACACCACCCAACACCACACTACACCACTTCACACCACACCCACACCACCCATCACTACACCACACCCACACCACCCAACACTACACCACACCCACACCACCCATCACTACACCACACCCACACCACCCAACACTACACCACACCCACACCACCCATCACTACACCACACCCACACACCACCCATCACTACACCACACCCACACCACCCAACACTACACCACTTCACACCATCTATGACCAGACCACCACTGGAGCTTAACTCATCATAGATTAAGGGGTGATGTACTAGTCAGGTAATGGTCATATAGATCACTTTAACCCAGGCAGTGGAGTCTCTCTCTAGCTCCCTCCCTCCCTCTCCCTTCTGTCTTCTCTCTCTCTCCCTCCCCCAATTATATCTCCTCATCTCCCTATCTGGCTACTTTCTTTAGTCATTTCTCTTTGTTGTCACACAGAAAACCTTAGCCTTCTCCTGTGACACACACACACACACACACACACACACACACACACACACACACACACACACACACACACACACACACACACGGACCTTAGCCTTCTCCTCCGACATCATGTACAGCTCCTGCTCGCTCATCCAGGCCTCGGCCTCTGCGGCGTCGAAGTAGTACTGCTGGGCCTTGTGGGCCTCCTCCAGGCGCCCGTGCCTCTTCTCCGTCTCCTCCATCAGCTGACCCCACAGGCCCTTCAGGTCGTCCAGGCGCACGCGGATGGCCTCGGCGCCGGGGCTCTGGTCGCCCTCCAGGCTCTGGCTGCGCTCGAAGATGTCGTCGAAGCGTGGCTGGTGGCCCTGGATCTCCTTCTGGAGGGTCTGGAAGGGGGGAAGGGGAGGAAGAGGTGTTGGTGAGGGTGTAAAGAGGAGGAGAGGAGGATAGAAAGAGAGATGGAGGAGAGGGGGGGGGAAGGAAGGATAGAGGAAGAACATTTGTGTCCTGAACCCTAAAGTAGAACCTCCTCAAGTTCTATCAAGGTCTATCTCTGATGAGGGCAAAGGGTTCTCAAGACCTTAGTGTGTACATAGTTACGAAGCCTAGAAAAAGGAACCCCTCAGAATGATGGTTCTTAGAACACAATTCTGAGTGACTGGTAACCTTGTTCTACCTAAGTCTTGACCGTGTGAGGTGAGGCTGTACCTGGTTCTTCTTGATGAGTAGTTGGACTGTCTGGAGGTTGTGTCCGTGATCAGTGGACATGGCGATGGGCATCCTCTCGTCTGCCCAGAGCTGTGGGGAGATTGGAGATGACCGGGTCAGCTGAAGTCCTCCACAGTTACAGTTTCTCATGCATATAAGTCAGCACACACACAGTAAAGAGAAACAGAAATGTCTTTCTTTCTCTCTGAGATGAACACACACACCCAACAATACACACAAACGTTAATAAATTCATCTTGCAGATGCACTCAATTTCTCAGTCCTGTACACACTTCTTGCTAACTATTGTGGATCAAACACACACACACACACACACACACACACACACACACACAATACACACACACACACACACACACACACACACACACACACACACACACACACACACACACACACACACACACACACACACACACACACACACACACACACTCCCGCCGAGTACTCACAATCTCATCCTCCACGTCGCGGTTGAACTGGTGGACCTCGCGCGAGGCCACGAGCAGGTTCTTCCTCTTGCGCAGCGGATCCAGCAGCTCCTGGAACTTGCACTCCACCACCTGCCGCTGGCCGTCCACCTCCTCCGTGTCGCGGCCCTCCTCGCTCAGGGCATGCGCCTGGGACTGCAGCTCCCCCACCTCGCGCTGACGCACTTCTACCTGGCTCTCCAGCATCTACACACACACACACACGCACACAACACACACCCAGATGTTGTCAATTTACAGTCATTGATTCAAGTCAAGTCAAGTCAAGTCAAGTGTACTTTATTGTCAAAAATCTATGTAACAGGGTTAGCACAGAAGTTTGAAATTGCGTTTGACCAGTCTCCAATGTGCAGTTTAAAACATTTAAATAAGACATTGACAAAATCTCTCTCTCACACACACACACACACACACACACACACAAACATTTAAATAAGACATTGACAATAATCTCTCTCTCACACAGACTCTCACTCACACACACATACACACACACACACATAGCAGCAGAAGTACAATGATTGATTTCCACATAGGTGGAGGATCATTATTCATGGATAAAGGATTATCGGTTTTTGATCAATTGTACAAAATGACAAACCAAGGATTAATTTATTAACAGAATTAATCTACAGCATATTACCCCACCCCCCTTTATGTAACTTCCTCTTGACCCTCCTCTCCTCACTCATTAGTGCAGAGCTGGGCAAACGAACTTCAAAAACTAAAATGTTTGGTCTGCTGTTCATATTCAGTCATCCACACAAACGAATGTGTCATCCACTGATTAACTTCCACCATTGTAGAAAAACAAAGGGAAAACTTTTGCTTTCTCTCTCCCCCAGCTATCTTACAGTAAGATGCTCTCCCTGTCCCAGCCCCCTCGTCTCACCTGTTGTTTCTTGAGCAGGATGTTGACGCTGGTCAGGTCCTTGCCGTAGTCGTCCGACTGGATCTGCCCCTCCAGGCCGGCCAGCCACTTGTCCAGGTCGGCGCAGCTTTGCGTGAACAGCTCGGCCTTGTTGGCGTCGAACAGGCACTGCGCCTTGGTCTGCGTGGTGGACTCCAGATCCTCCCACTGCTTCTGCAGCGCGCCCAGCTTCTCCTTCACCACCGCGTCCGTCTCGGGCTTCTCCGACACCAGCTGCTTGCCCTCCTGTGGGAAGAAGGGATGGAGGGAGAGAAAGAGAGAGAGAGAGAGAGAGAGAGAGAGAGAGAGAAGAGAGTCAGATATAGTGAGATAGAGATAGTAGATACGCTGTGTACTCCCCACAGCCTATATGCGCTCTGGCAAAAACTGAAGAACCTTATGGACATGCTAATGAAGCTTCTCTTGAAATTGAATTTGAGAGTGAGAGAGGGAGAGAGAGAGAGAGAGATAGAGAGAGAGGGAGAGATAGAGAGAGAGGGAGGGAGAGAGAGAGAGAGAGAGAGAGAGGGAGAGGGAGAGATAGAGAGAGAGGGAGAGGGAGGGAGAGAGAGGAGAAGAAAGGAGAAGAGGAAAGGAAAGATGTAGGGATAGAGGGAATAAAATGAGAGACAGGAAAAGGAAGAGAGAGGTCGGAGGTCAAAGACCAACAGACTTATCATAAAAGGAGAACACAAAATTAGGAACACATTTGTTTAAGAGCTGTTCTTCTAGCGTTACACATAAAAACCTCAAATAGCCTTTCTTATTGCTCGTGTCCACTATCAACATAATAGTACGTTGACAGTCCCCAGCTGTCTATCCATACTGGACTTGCCTCCATGTTCACCTCTCAGACAATGACCCAGATTATATTCCCGTTTACCACATGATCCCAGATAATAGCTCAGGATATACATTACCAGACATGATCTAAACTTGGATTAAGACCAAATCTCCTAATCCAGCTCCTAAACACTTTTAAAGAGTCACTTAAACTGTCCTGAACTCAATTCCAACTAACTCATGGATGATTCATGTGTTGTCCATGTGTTATATTTCAAGAATATTACGTTTATTATTGTTATTATTATTAATAATTTCATGATTTGATTACATTCTTACATGACTAGCAGAAGTGAGACAGTTTATATTGATATTTGGTCTATGTGGTGTAAACAGAATAATTTAATGTGTGTCCTTTGGTGACCTCAAGTTATTGCACGATTTCAATATTTCAACATCTCAGACACACTCAAGTCCTCATTCCTACACACTCAATTTTTTTCCCAAGCCACAGTTCAATGGTGATAACTAAAGCACACACACATAAACATACTCTCTCTCTCTCTCAAATTCAAATTCAAATTCAAATTCAAACTCTCTCTCTCTCTCTATCTCTCTTTCTCTCTCTCTCTCTTCACAGAAAGGTCAGACACACACACACACACACACACACACACACACACACACACACACACACACACACCGATTTAGGGGACC
>NC_137920.1:27746865-27759365 GCF_963457725.1 Sprattus sprattus
TGGTCATGAAGTCCTCCTGCTTCTTGATGGCCCCCTCCGCACCCTCCAGGGTGGTGGGCATCTCCGTGTGGGCCAGAACGTACTCCTACGGGAGAGGAGCAGGAAGGAGAGAGTGGCCGTTACTGATAAGATTAGATTGGATCAGGGTTAGGAGTTCATTACACCTGCTCTTAATCACCTCTATTTATGTTCTTGATCTAAGGTTTACGGTTGGAGTGATCTAATGTTGAGGTAAGGGTGAGGCCTCTTTAGGAACTTCCTTTTGTTAGGGTTTGGCTTTTTCACTGCAGCTTTGAACACTGTGTACAGCTGGTTATACAAGATAACAGTGAGCCTGCAATTCATTCTACTCATTAATTAATTCAAATTCTACAGGAGAAGGAATGGACATGGAGTTCCTTATAAGAACTTAAATGCTGGTTCCCATAGTTCCCATAGTACTTGGTTGCAGTGGAGGAATCAATGAACATTCCTGGACGAGTATAAAACATGATCTCTCCATGGCACGCCTTCAGTGTTTCCTAGTAGGACATAATAGCTGGACCCCCTCAAACTCCCCACCGTGTCTCCCTCTAGCCCCGCCCTGTCTCCCTCTAGCCCCGCCCTGTCGCCATCTAGCCCCGCCCTGTCTCCATCTAGCCCCGCCCTGTCTCCCTCTAGCCCCGCCCTGTCTCCCTCTAGCCCCGCCCTGTCTCCATCTAGCCCCGCCCTGTCTCCATCTAGCCCCGCCCTGTCTCCCTCTAGCCCCGCCCTGTCTCTCTCTAGCCCCGGCGTCTGTCCTACCTGGTTGTTGAGGAAGGCCTCGGCCTGCTTGGTGTCCCTGATGAACAGCTGGTAGGCGTGGGACTGGGACAGGAAGTTCTGTCGGTTCTCCCACATCTTGTGCAGCTCGTTCCAGCCGGTGTCGAGCGCCTGCAGCCTCTGCCTGAGGAACATGTACTGGGAGTCGGTCTGGCCCTGCGTCACCATCTCTCCCATGTCGCGCATCTTCTGGTAGTCCTCCTCGTAGTTGCGGATCTCGTTCTTGATGGCCTCGTGCTGCGCCAGCAGCTTCTCGGCCTCGGCGAGGGTGTTGGGCATGTCCTCGGACGCGATGGCCGTCTGCGTGCGCGACAGCCACGCCTGGAAGTCGTCCAGGTCGCGCAGGAAGCCCTGCAGCTTGGACGCCTCGCCGAGCGACTCCTCGCGGGCACGCAGCGTCTCCTTCATCTCCTCCCACACGGCGGCGATCTCCTCCAGCTGGCCCGTGATGGCGCTGGCCTGGTCCGGGTGCTCCTCGCCCAGGCGAGCCGCTTCGCCCTTCAGGTCGCCCAGCTTGTCCTCGATGGCGGCCAGGTCGCGCTCCATGCCCGTCAGCTTGCGCTGCAGGGCCATGACGCCCGTCAGGTCGTTGCCCAGCTCCTGGGTGGACTCAATCACCTTGGTCTTCTCCCGGATCCAGGACTTGGTCTCGTTGCAGTCCAGGTGGTAGTTCTGCACGCCCAGGGCAGACTGAAGTAACTCCTTCTTGCGGTCCACGAGCTCGCGGAACTGGCTCCACCTAGGGGAGAGGACAGAGGATTAATTATTACTTATCAAGTAAGTCTCTACTCGGTAATGTTATAGATAAATGATATCTTTCCATTGTAATATTATAGATATATATTATCTCTCCATTGTAATATTATAGATAAATAATATCTCTCCCTTGGAATGTTATAGATAAATAATATATCTCCATTGTAATTTTATAGATAAATGATATCTCTACCTTGTAATGTTATAGATAAATACTAGTAGTAGGAGAAGGATTAATAGCTTTGGTTGAGGTAAACTTAAGCTTAGTAAGTAATCTAGGTCTGGTCCAGGTAAGTATGTTAAATTTGCTTACTTGTACCTTATATTGGAAAATAAGGCTGTAAAAATACTTAAGTTATCAGTTCGCAGGTTCCCTTATATTTACTGCATTGAAAGTCTTTTTGCTGATTGTCTGATTGTTTGGGTTAAACAGATGTCTGAAGTTTCATAATTGCCTTTTACAAATTTTCCTATTTCATTGTATTGTAACCAAGCATCTGACTTCCCAATGATCTGGGCACCTGCCATGGTTATGGGCCTTTGATGCAGCCTGGGACTAAATTTGACAGTCTTACCTGTTGTTGAGCTTCTCTTGCTGGGCTTTGATATCATTCTCGCTCGGGTGCCCGTTGTGGATCAGCTGCCTGGCGATCTGGTTGACCACGGCGATGCGAGAGGCCTGGTTGTTCGTCTCAGGCTCGAGGCTCTCAAACCTGAGGCACAAAATGGAGTATTTGTATTTAAAAGGTAGCGAAAAAATTTAATAGATATTATCTTTTATCGTCAAAAACGATAATAGTGAATGTGCAACATGTTCTTTAGTGACTGGCATAAAAACCCACAATGCATTGCCATGGCTTATATCATGTCACAACGTCACATCATGTATTAGTTAACAAAAAGTGACCAATCACTAAATACCAACCCCATATTCATTGTCTCTAAAAGGACCCACTGTCCTTGAGAAGCCAAAGACTGCAATTATAATTCTACACACCCCCCTCACATTATAGGAGAGAGAAGGAGGGTGAAAGAGAGGTGTGTGTGTGTGTGTGTGTGTGTGTGTGTGTGTGTGTGTGTGTGTGTGTGTGTGTGTGTGTGTGTGAGATAGAGAGAGAGAGAGAGAGAGGAGAGAGAGAGAGAGAGAGAGAGAGAGAGAGAGAGAGAGAGAGAGAGAGAGAGAGAGAGATGTGAGAGTTTTTCGAAATCATTTGTTAGCCCCTGATTATGGATGCTGGAGTGTGCTCTGGCTCATGATGGGTTCCATTTTGGCTCTGCAGGAGACTAGCTGCTCCCACACTCTCCTGTCATTAATCTCTTCAGTGGGTCTCATTAGCAATGTGTGCGCAGACTAGCATGCCATTAGCACCAACAGACCTCGACTGAGAACTAGGAAAAAAACGTCCCTTTCTGCGATTTGTTTCAAAGGACGTAAACCAAGAAGATATTTAAGAGTAATTATAGCGTGTGCAGAGCTACTGTACCCTACATATGTCAATGTATGTATATATGTGTGTATATTACCGTCCTCTACATGTCAATGTATGTATATATGTGTGAATATTACTGTTCCCTTGGCATGTCACTGTTTAATATATATATATATATATAGTATGTCAGTCTGATTATGTAAACACAACTCAATTACAACAATTCTGGATCTATATGGTTCCTGGGGAAAAGGGAACCCTTAATATAATAAAAGGTAAATCTGTGAAATCTCCCCATGGTTGTATAAGTGGTGCTTTGGCAGAGGTGCAGTGGGCTTTGTGGATTGGCTGACCACACCGGCAGTGTTTGATCTCCCCCTGGACCCATTCATTATGCTCTCTTCACCTCTCTGGCACTGAACCTCCAGTAACTTTTAACACGCACACACACACACACACACACACACACACACACACACACACACACACACACACACACACACACACACACACACACACACACACACACACACACACACACACACTTACACACGCACACACACACACACACACACACACACACACACACACACACACACGCACACACACACACACTGGATTAGTCAGCCTTTGCACCAAAGCCCCTTCCTTCTCCTTTGGCACTTAGGCTTTACTGTGGATTATGAGGTCTGCCTTCGACAGCTGAGTTTGTACCTCCTTCCCCACAACAGCCCTGTGCAGCAGCTTTCTAGTTCCAGCTCATCCCGTAGGTCAAGCTCCAAGCAACAGCAGCATCATTGCTTCAATACCCAGGCACCACACGTACTGATTAAAAGTGTATATCTTTACGTTGCTAGGGAATTGTTATCTAGCATTCCCTGTCACCACTTCTATTTTGCCAGATCCCTCATCCACTCAAACACCCACACAGTCATCACCCCCCAGCCAATGCTGACAACCCCTCTCAGTCCTCCTGACCTTTGACCTCCCCCTTCCCTCACCTGTGTTGGATGACCTCCAGGTCCTCCAGCTTCTCGGGAATCTCCATGTGGTCGAGCCACTGTTGCTTCTCGTCGATCCACACCTCGCAGGCCTCGGCCTCGCTCAGCATCTTGTAGAAGGCCAGCGCGTCGTTCAGGGCCTGCTTTCGCAGCCGCGTCAGCTCCACCACTTCGGCGTAGCGCTCCTCGATGCCCACCAGGCGCCCCTTGACTTCCTCGGAGTCGGCGTCGCGCTCGGGCAGGGCCTTGGCCTGCTCGTGGAGCGCGTCGAGCGCAGGCCTGTAGCTGGCCACCTCCTCGGCGGCGTCCTTGTGCTTCTTAGCGAGCGCGCGCGTCGAGAACTCGTCGTGACCCAGGTCGCCGCTGGAGACCACGCGTAGCGCATCCAGCGTCCAGGCGTCGGCGTCGTCCGCGTCCACCAGGAACTGGTGCAGGGCGCACGCCTCCTCGAGCCTCGCCTTGCGTGCCGCCGCCAGCGCCTCCAGGGCGGCCCACTGTGCCCGCACCTCAGCGCCCCGTTCCCGGAGCCGGTCGGCGCCAAAGTGCCCGGCGTCGGCCATGTCATCTCCCTCCTGAGCCGTGGCGTGGAGCTTGGTCGCCCGGCCGCTCATCTCGTCCTCCAGGGCGCGGTGCTGGCTGAGGAGCCGCGCGGCACCCGTCAGGTCCTTGCCGCAGTCGTCGGACGACAGGATCTGCTCCTTCTCGCGCATCCAGCCCTCCTCCTCGGCCATCTCCCAGAAGAACTTCCACAGGCGGCGCGACTCCTCCAGACGGGCCCTCCTCTCGGCAGCCAGCTGGATCAGCTCCTGGTAGCAGAACTCCATGTGGGACACGCGGTCTCGGATCACCTGCGGGTCGCACGGCTTATAGCCCGCTACAGAAGAGGAAGGGAGGAAGAAGGAAGAGAAAGATGCATGAAGAACCAAGAGAGGACAAAGGACCCAATTATACCATTAGATTTTTCACCACTTCAGGTAAGGTAAAATACCTCATGTGCCATTTTAAAAGTGCTAAGCTTGTCTACCATAGTATCATATGAATGTTTAAATGAAACAACTCTGTGTTACAGAGTTATATGTTGTTCTTTAAATTGTTATTGTTAAATGTTATATGTTTTATTGTTATAGTGTTATAGAGTTATATGTTATTTTTTGGTAAATGTTACTTATTTTGCTGTGCCGAAGCAATTTGGTGCATGCAACAATAAAAACACTTTGACTTTGACTTTGACTTTAAAAACCTATGTATCTTGACCAAGTCACACAGCCTCATATGAGTGATCTTCACAAGCCAGATTAGCGTCTTTGGTCATACTATGTCTATCCTGAAACACCCCAAATACACCAGTGTATATGAAGCAAAATGCATCTGTATCTTACCCTCCTCATCCACTGCGAACTTCTGTGCGTTGTTGTTGACGGCCTTGACGCGGTCGGCCTGGATGCCGATGTCGGCCTCCACCAGAGCGTGCTTCTGCATCAGGTCCTCCACTCCCAGCAGGTGCTTGCCATAGTCCTGGGACAGCAGTAGCATCTGAGGAGAGGACACACACACACACACACACACACACACACACACACACACAGAGTCAAAAACAGATGCTTAGACTCCCTGAAGGCTATTTATGATACGGAAACTTAACTTGAGCTTCTGTACATCCATAATCAAGTGTTTTAGAAATACTGAGTGAATCTTAACTCTCTCTCCCGATAAAGTAGAGTGTCTCCTGGAACAGGGTCCTCTATGGGCCTTAACAGTTCTCTCTCTCTCCCTCTTCTTTATCTCTCTCCATCCCCTTTTCTCCCCCTGTGTCATCTGTCCATCAACCCTCTCTACCGTTCATTTCTTTTTGTCTCTCACTTTTATTCAATCCATCCTGTCAGAACATCTCCTAGAAGATCCTCTACAGATAGATCATCTCTACCTCCCTCCCTCTCCCATTTCTACCCACCCTGGAAAAATTGTATTCTCGCTCTCTCTCTCTCTCTCTCTCTCTCTCTCTCTCTCTCTCTCTCTCTCTCTCTCTCTCTCTCTCTCTCTCTCTCTCTCTCTCTGTCTCTCTCTCTCTCTCTCTCTGTCTCTCTCTCTCTCTCTCGTTCTTGCTCTTTCGCTCTCCTCATCTCCCTATCTGGTTACCTTCTTTTAGTCATTTCTCTCACCTTCATCTCGTCCATCCAGTCCATGATGTAGAGCATCTCCTGGAAGACCCTCTGCAGGCCCAGGTTCATCTCCAGGCGGTGACGGCGTGCCTTCAGCAGCTCCAGCAGGTACTCCCACAGACGCTGCACGTTGTCACGCCGAGCGTTGATGCGCTTGAGGTCGTGGTAGTTTTCGATCTCCAGCTCCGTCGCCACGGCGAACACCGCCTGCACGCGCTCCTCGTAAGCGCCGATGTCGGTCTCGATGGCCTCGTGCTTCTTAGTGGCCGCCTCCACCGCCTGCAGGTCGAAGCCGAAGTTGTCCTGGTAGGAGAGAAGAAGGGAACACAATTCATTATCAGTTCATCTATCAGTGGATAACTTTTCACATGTATTTGTATTTTGCCCTGTTGTGATTCTGTTTTTCACTTCTAATTGAAGGACTGATAGACAATAACAGAATAATAGAGATAAAGCCAGTAAAAAAAAATCTTTCCAATAGGGAAAAGAAAGATTTGGTAAGCTGTCCAAATCTGTTTGATGAAAGGAAAGGCTTGGGGTTCTGCATGAATAAACATGGTGGGATGTTTTACATGTGTTTACCACTATTGGTGCACTACCACTGCAGTCCAGCAGGTGGTGCAGAGAGTCAGGACAGTCAAAATGAAAGGGCAAAAAGCAGATGTCAATGTGATTTGGATTGTAACCATGTGTGTGTGTGTGTGTGTGTGTGTGTGTGAGTGTTTGTGTGTGTGTGTGTGTGTGTTTGTGTGTGTGTGTGTATAATACCTGTGAGACGAGGCGTTGGTTCTCACTCAGCCAGGTCTCTCTCATGGCTGCCTTGCGGTCGAAGCGGCGGGCGAGCTGCTCCAGCTTCTCCTGGCGAATCAGCTCCATCCTCAGGGCCAACTCACGCTCATGCTCTGCCTTCTCCAGACGCTCCCAGGTCTGTCACACACACACACACACACACACACACACACACACACACGAACACACACACACACACACACACACCCACACACACCCACACACACACACACACACACACACACACACACACACACACACACACACACACACACACAGACACACACACATACACACAAACATGTAGTGATAAGCACACACGCACACACACACACACACACACACATGGTTACAATCCAAATCACATTGAAATGAAAACCAAGTGATAAAATAAACAGATGGACACCTGCAACTAATCATAATGACCTAGCGTTAAATAACTCACAGCATTAAATAAAAAAAATATGTGACTCATAAAATATCGGAAACTATATCGCTGCGCTTTTCTGGATTTATTATCGTAGGAATACAAAAGCCTTTTTGCACATAGCAAAATAAATCCTTGGCACATCTGATGCTAGGGCAACAAGTAACTTGTCCTCATAAACCTTTTGTAAGACTGTATGTGACAGTTACTGAGTGTGTGTGTGTGTGAGAGAGAGAGAGAGAGAGAGAGAGAGAGACAGAGGGAGAGGGAGAGGGAGAGAGAGAGAGAGAGGGAGAGAGAGAGAGAGAGAGAGTCGTTGAGTGTAAGTGTATGCTTCTTGGAGTCACACAGGCAGATAATTTGTGGTGCTAAGAGATGCAGTTCCTGGATGTGTCCCTTAGCAAAACAGATGGGTCAATAAAAAGACCTCTAAAGCATGTGATGTTTAGACAAGGGTGTGTGTGTGCTCGCTATGTATGACTTTGTATGTATGTCACTTTATCGTTTATAGTTCTTAGTTTTTTATTGGTGATGACTTGTATGTAATGAATGTATTCATTATCTTTAGCCATCTGCTCCCTCTATGATTTAAGAAGACATTAAATACATTAACACGATGCATTAATATGTTCTAAATGAATGAATCAAATGAGTTATACTTTTGTACTTCAAAGGAATATGCTGCTTCAAGAGACCTGCATCATTTGGATGGTTGAGCAGGGGAATTAGGGGGGGGGATTTCTTCTAGTCAGATTATATGCATGTAATACTTCACACGCCTGATCTGGGTCACATGTTGAACATAAACCAGTAACATCCGTCTTAGTCCTGGTGAGGCAGTGCATTGCCTGATTCAGTGTTGTTATGTTTGGCACAGTCAGGGCATTAGCCAATCAGCTCATCTTTGGCCACAGTCAGGGCATTAGCCAATCAGCTCATCTTTGGCACAGTCAGGGCATTAGCCAATCAGCTCATCTTTGGCACAGTCAGGGCATTAGCCAATCAGCTCATCTTTGGCACAGTCAGGGCATTAGCCAATCAGCTCATCTTGTACCTGCCGCCGCTGGCTGTTTTGCTGCTCACCTTGTTGATGTCGGAGATGAGCTTGCCCTCTCGTGGCATGTAGACTTTCTGGTTGTTGGCCCTCATCTTGCTCTGGATGGTGAAGAGCAGCACCTCCAGGTTTCCTTTTTCTGTGAACCTGGAGAGACGGAACCATAAGAGAACCATAAGAGAAGGAACCATGAGCATATTGTGTTACGGTTTGGTCTCTGGTGTTTAGGATAATGAACCACTTTCAATTTCTATGTGCTTTGTAGAATAGGTTGGATAGACATACAGGCAGACAGACAGACAGACAGACAGAAAGAGAGACAGACAGACAGACAGACAGACAGACAGATACATACAATCATACCTACATACATACACACATACACACACACATACATACATACATACATACAGAGAGACACACATACATACATACATACATACAGAGAGACAAACATACAGTACATACACACACACACGCATACATACATACATACAGACAGAGAGGAAGAATGATTACTTTGGGGGCTTCTCCACGGTGCGGTACGTGTTGAAAGCCTGTAGCTGTTGCTGGACTCCCACCAGTGAGTTGGCGAACTTGCGGTTGTTGAGAATGATGATGGTCTGCTCGATCCACTCCAGCAAGTCTGAGGCCAGAGACTCGTACTTATCAATCATCTTTTCCGTCTCAATGGCGTTGTCGAGAACCTAAGGAGGATACACATCAACCTCAATAACGTAACATTTCTGCATTTTTTCCCTTATCTGTCCAACATTGACCTCGTCTATGTCCCAACAGATCTGTTACAACATATACCATTTCACACATCATCACATCTAAATGTCTTTCTTTCTTTCTTTCTTTCTGTTTCTCATGACAGTGAGACATTGACCTCACAAAGCCTTTCCAACAGACCTGTTGAAACACGTACCATTTCATGCTACATCATATCTAAATATCCATAACACCAGTGGAAACATTTCACTGTGACCCTCAATGGACCTGACAATATATCAAATTATGATTCACTCCTCAAACAGGTTTGACGTCATTACCCTAGATGGACAGACAGCTGGACAGATCTTTGACAGTTGGACAGATATTTGACAGTTGGACAGATAGAGTCTATTCGGAAACATCACCCACCTTGCCAACACGCTTGCCTTCGACCTTCAGGGCCTTCATCTTGGAGAAGTAGTGATAGTATGTGACGACGTAGGTGATGATGGACTTCTCGTCCGGGTGGTCCACGCTGATATCTGCAGACACAACGAGAGGCGGTTGCTATGGTTGCGAGACTGTCATTTTTAGTCACAATGGAGACGAATTATAGGGTGACTTTTATCTTTTATCTAAGACTCGTGTCATTCTACGTGTATACCAGGTAGCAAGAAAAACATTCAGCAGTAAAGAAAAAAAAAATATATTTTACCCGAAAATGATACAGATTTAGGATTTTAATTCAGTAAAATGCCATCAAGAAAACTCTAAAGTTAATCTAGAATGATGCAGAGTGAGGAGTATCCAATGCATCTTGTGTTTTAGAGTGATAATGAACCATTCAGCAGGAATGGGGTTCTAACTGGGTTCTCACCCTCAGGGTCCAGTAGCTTGGTCAGGCCCAGGTGCTGCTCGGCCAGGTTGAATGCATTCTGCAGGTTGTGGTGGACGTTGGACTTCTTCAGCTTGTCAAAGTCAATGAGATCCGGCCTTTGGATGTCACAGTGCAAAAAAAAAACAGTTGACTCCAGAACTTTTCCCACAAAGAACCACATAACCACATAATTCTACAAAGACTACTGCTATCTTTAATACTCACCATCGGTAAAAACTCAAGCACAAGTGTTAAGCAAGCCCTAGCCAGACAACATTGGGTTTATATTTAGGATTTACCTCTGGCTGTGTGTTTGAGTTTCATGACAGTGTGTTTGATGACATACCTATGCTTATGGAGGATGGCGTTGAAAGCCATTCCATCCCGCCAGCTCGTGGTGAAGTTGCGAATGTTGACATTGGTGTAGCTGCGAAAGACAGCAAAACAGAGACCTCGGTTAAGTGTTAGAATTCCACTGTTAGAACCGTTCAAGCTCTTCTCTTCTGTTTGCAGCTGTACAGTCAAAAAACTTTCCAAAGCCATATTTTCTAGCTGCTAGACTTGACTGGTTTTAAGGCTTGAGATACATTTATGGTGTGTGACAAAATTACATTTTATAAGTGCTCCCGCAGACTCGTGGCAAAAGTTGAAAACAAGATCTACAGCAGGACGTGTAGTATAATCAATACAGTTTTTCCATTTTAGGTTTGCTTACCCTGCAGTCTTCATCTGACACCAAAGGAGCAGGGCATCCTTGGCCGAACGTTTCTCCTTGTTGTCCTCCGTTTCCACGCTGATGTCCTGGATCTGTCATGCGAGGGGAGATCGGAAGATCAAAGTGAGTTATAAGGAGTGGAAAGGGTCCTTCATATTCCACTTCACAGGGCACCAAGCCCATGCAATGAGTGTTGACATACTTCAACGTTGAGAACAAGAGCTTTGAGAATAGACAGGCAATAACAAAATCCCTCAGCACGGCATATGGTAGCATCTGCATAATGTCTACAGACAGTAACACATCACGTGTGAATTGTGGGCAGGTTTGAACAGCCAGTCTGTTTAAATGTATGATTGCTATCCACCCATAAGACATGACATATAATGTATTGTAACTGAATATACGACACAGCGTATATGCACTGTGATTCTACAAGACAATTACACCACATAGCGACTGCAATACACTTATGCCAGTGCCACTAAGGAATACCAGGAAGTTACGGTCTGCTTGAAGCGATGAAGCCTACCTGGAAGCGGAGGATGATGGTCCAGATGAGACCGAGTGTGAGGCGGTGGTTGCCATCGACGATGTCGTGGGACCCCATGTTCTCTAGGTGAACCCTCTGTTCCTTGAGGAACTGCAGGGCCTTGTCTACGTTCTCCAGGCAGTGGATACGCATGCGGCCTTTGGTGGGCTTGGGCTGGGAAAGGAAGAATGATCACCGTGTTAGCATCAGTATTACCATTAGCTTTCATGTTAGCATTTGGCTAGATTAGATTCAAATATATTTGTCATTGCACAGAGTACAAGTACTGAGGCAACGAAATGCAATTAGCATCTAACCAGAAGTGCAAAAGCAGAAGAGTGCAGAGTATGTGCTAGAAGGCAATGTGAGCCATACCCTTAATATTAGCAGTGAAGTCTGTGATAACTTTAGAATCAGCATTCACTTTAGCTTTCATATCAGCAAATGGCTTGCTTCCAGGGTTAACCGTAGCTTTAATGATTGCACTGAAGCCTGTACTTATATTAATGTATTATTTATTTTAGCTTCACAACTAGCACTGTCTATGATAGCATTCAATGGGGGGGGGAAACATCAGCATTTGCTTAGGTATTGTTAAAGGGTACCTATTTGGTATTTACATTTTGACACATTTATCTCAACAGAATAGGAACTATTTTTCAAATCAGCATTTGCAGTCTCAGGCAATCAACCAAGGCTCTGGCTGCACAGCACAAAATAACTAGCTGAAGAAACAGTGACTGCAGTATGACGGAACAATAGGGGTAAGCTACATATTTCCCCAGACAAATGGTCTCAGAGAAGGACATTCAAGGAATAACTTAGCAAACAGAAAGACAGAATAGGTATAAAGTACGGTGAATCCTGTTTGCTATTTCAATTTTTATAAACGTGTGTGTGTGTGTGTGTGTGTGTGTGTGTGTGTGTGTGTGTATGTGTGTGTGTGTGTGTGTGTGTGTGTGTGTGTGTGTGTGTGTGTGTGTGTGTGTGTGTGTGTGTGTGTGTGTGTGTGTGTGTGTGCTCAAGAAAGCCATAAAGAGGCCCTGTACTATGTATGGGGTTATTTAGACTTTAACCTTTAGTATGCCCCTCTGTGCCAGAGGTTTTAAGCTGACCGGGAAAGAGTGTAACCCTTGCTCTTAGACTATATGATCTCATCCTTTACACACAATAAACCTCAATTTTAGTTTTTTTTTTTTGAGTGAGTCGGTGTCCTCCACCCCCGTCCATAACACTGAAGAC
>NC_137920.1:27769365-27771865 GCF_963457725.1 Sprattus sprattus
CACACACACACACACAGGCAAATTCTCTGTCCATGTTTTACATGGACATATGGAGAAACACACACACCCACAAACATACACAGAAACGCACGACATGTATGCCCACATACAGACAGACACACACACACAAACACACCTGTGTAAGAACATGAACACCAGCTGGTCTGGCTATGCCGAGCCAACAGCTAACGGGTATTGCTGCTCTTAGATGGACCACATCCATAACACTCACATTAGGAATGATTCCGGAACATTCTGTGCTACACGCCCTGCATTCTGATTTAGCAAATGTTGCAGTTACTCTCTCTCTGTATGTGTGTGTGTGTGCTTGTGTCTGTTTATTTGTGTGAGTGTGTGTGTGTGTGTGTGTGTGTGTGTGTGTGAGATATGCGTAGGAAACTTGCCTACTGCGTTTCAAATCCTTGACAACCCTATCACGAACGCTACAGTTGCAGCTGTGTACTGCACATAAGCCAAGCCTGCTTAAAGGAACACTCCCTCAGACAGAAAGAGAAATGAGAATATCGCCTCTTCTTAAGCTAGACATACTTTATAACCTAGTCCAATATTGCCTCTTCTTTAGCTAGACATACTCCATTACCTCGTCCAATATCGCTGGCAGGGTTTGACCGCACTAGATGGCCTTGAACCCTTTCAGTTCTTTGTCTATTTTTCTCTTCTGGAGAACAAAAGGTACAAAAGGTACTGAAACTGAGCCAGATGGGGACTGGGGTGGGGGGGGGGGGGGGGGGGGGGGGGTTGTTGGCGATGGTAGTAGAGGTGGAAAGGTCAAAGGGTCAACATGGCTGCCACAGGAGATGGGGGATGCCACAGAATGATTGATTTATCGACGTGTTCCTCTACGGTTCTCGGACTGTGCTCAGACAGGAACAATGGCTCCTGCTGGGCCAGAGCCAGGAAGAACATTCCAGCGTCGCTATGGAAATCCGACTCTCCCAGGTCAGGTAAAAGATATCGCTGTGACATCATTGGGACTCTGACAGCATGTTGCACAACCTTAACCAAGCCTCGAGGCATTTTAATCTTTTTATGACATTACTGTATTGTCCCAGGTGGGGATGTAGTACATGATGTCATCAGACAAAACTGTTAAGTCTAAACATCCTTTGAAGACAACCACCCTTTCTTCATAAGCAGTTTCCTCTCTGCAAAATTCCAATATCCCCCCACACCCCCTTTTTTGTGTGTGTTAGTAAGGGTGGGAACAGGAAAGGGAAGTCTTGATTGGTGATTGGACCATGTTGCCCTTCAACCTGACTCCTCCTTTATCATGGTACTGCTTGTGCCTGCCGTCCATCGCTAACGAAAACATCGATTACACTCTGAATCACCAGCAATGGCAGCTAAATCTGGGCCTGACTCAGGGAATGAGCCAACCTCCCGAAATAAAAAATGAAACGAAATAACTCCCCCAAACATATTCCCACACTTGACCGCTCCACTGCTAACTGACGCTTTATTCAGCCCTCTCTGCTCTACCGTGTGGAGGAGACAGGCCCCCACAGACTCAAACTTGCGCAACCTTTTTTTTTTTTTAACTGGAGTAGTGACATTCCAAGCGTATGCTTTTTTTTTTCTTCATTCCAAAAGGAGAAATAAAATGCGGATCGTTCCCAGAAACCAGCAGAAGCTTGTTTCTGAAAGACTTGTTTGTTTTATCGAAAGTGCATTGTGATGCGTGAGCTCATTCCAGAACATTCGCCCTATCATAGGGAGGACAGAACAGACAGGCAAAGCTGAAGGATACAATACTGCTCTTCTCTTATAGGGCCAGACGGTTCTAGGCTGTAATAATGTTGTGGTGGGTGTGGGAGGCTGGGCCCTATGGACTCAAGCGGTTGAGACAGAGAATGTCCTTCTCTCTCTGTCTAATTGGTCCATATCCTGCAGGTCAGCAGAATGGAATTTGTCACACTTCCTTTGTGTGTGTGTGTGTGTGTCGGTGTGTGTGTGTGTGTGTGTGTGTGTGTGTGAGTGTGTGTGAGTGTGTGTGTGTGTGTGTGTGTGTGTGTGTGTGTGTGTGTGTGTGTGTGTGTGTATGTGTGTGTGTGTGTGTGTGTGTGTGTAGCTGTGTGTCTGTGTATGTAGGTGTGTGTATGTGTGAGCATGTGGAGCGTGTGTTTGTGTGTGTGTGTGTGTGTGTGGAGCGTGTGTTTGTGTGTGTGTGTGTGTGTGTGTGTGTGTGTGGAGCGTGTGTTTGTGTGTGTGTGTGTGTGTGTGTGTGTGGAGCGTGGTTGGCCAGGCCCACAGTGTGAGGTCAGTGTTTGTTTGGACCGTGAGGGCCAGCTTAGAGAAAACAAGCTATTTGGTGCTGATTTTAAAACTTGTGATGACAGAGGGCGACTGACAGATACGTCTAGGAATCTCAAGAGAAAATTACATGAATTACAGCCACAACAAAAAAACAGTCCCATCTTCCAACAACTGTGTGTGCATGTCTTTGTGCTTGCATGACTATGTCTGTGCCTGTGTCTGTGTA
>NC_137920.1:27776865-27784365 GCF_963457725.1 Sprattus sprattus
CATTCCCTTCCGAATAGGTCATAATGGGAGGCGGCTGTGCATGCAGGGTGATTCCTGAGCTGAGTGTCGTCACGAGAACAGGTCACGGCAACCACCCTCACTTGCTGCCTACTGACCTGCACGCAGCCCCCAGCCAGTGACCAGGGTGTGGGGTCAGGCTCGTGTCAGTTCTCAGTACTGTGTCATCCTATCTCATATAGGTGATCTCATACTTACTGCACATTTAGGTTGTTAGTCTTTAGTCCACTTGGAAACTATCTGCAAATAACTACATAATAACCAAAGGGACCGATAACTAACACAGTGGAATGTCTTTTTGCTCTGAAGCAGTTGAATAACAGCGACGACTGAATGATCTCTCCTGTCGTCACGTTTCAATATGGAGGAGTTAAGTTCTCTCCTGTCTTAAGTGAGCACTGAGCCCACACAGGGTAGCCTTCTCTGGTACAGATACAGGCCAGATGCGCCCGGACTCCCTGAGGATCACTTGTGGCGCTGAGTGTGTGTTTGAGTGTGTATGTGTGTGTGTGTGTGTGTGTGTGTGTGTGAGTGTGTATATGTGTGTGTGTGTGTATGTGTGGGTGTGTGTGTGTGTGTGTATGTGTGAGCGTGTATGTGTGAGTGTGTGCGTGTGTGTGAGTGTGTGTGTGTGTGTATGTGTGGGTGGGTGTGTGTGTGTGTGTGTATGTGTGAGTGTGTATGTGTGTGTGTGTGTGTATGTGTGTGTGTGTGTGTGCGCCTGAGTGCTCTCTCACTGGGAGGTGTGAGTGGGGGTAGAGGTGGAGGGGTGAAAGGACAAGTTTATGGCTCAGGAATCACAAGGCACCGTTACAAGAACACTACCCTCAAGGCGGGAACACTGGTGCTTTTGGAGGAGAACAGTGCATGACCCCAGGCTGTTCTGAACCACCATTTTGTTTGTATTTGTTCAAGGGGGGTGTCTTGGCTTAATTAACATGATGCTGTAGGCTAGGTCAGTTAGGTCATCGTTTCAAAACCTACATTCCAAAGAAAATCATGGAGGAAAATAACCTTAGAGATTCTAAAGTGAGACTGATAGTTTGAAGCTTCCTTTTTTCTATCTATTTGTTTTTGTATTTAACGGAACAAATGCTCTGATTGCAAATGGGCTATAGGCTATGTTAATTGCCAGCAATGACTTGAATGAAAAGACAGGAAACGAACACTTAAAACTACAGACTCAGATGAATAAAAGTAGCAACTGAGATGCAAAGGAACCCGAGAGAGAGGGGATGAAGAGGGGATGAAGAGAAAGGAAATGGGGGGAGAGAGAGAGAGAGAGAGAGAGAGAGAGAGAGAGAGAGAGAGAGGGGAAGGCAGCACAGAATCCTTTAGCTTTGTGTTGCCGAGTTAAGATGAGGCAATATGTGAAGGAGCAAAATGGGAAGCAAGTGATAGAAAAACATACATGAAAATATGGAGTGAGCCCCCGCACCTCTGGAGCTTTGGAGAGGAGTCCAGCGGAGAATGGGGTGGGGGAGGGGTGTGTGTGTGTGTGTGTGTGTGTGTGTGTGTGTGTGTGTGTGCGAGTGTTTGTGTGTGTGTGTGTTTGTGTGTGTGTGTGCATGTGTTTGGGAGATGGGGGGTTGGACCATGGGGCATTCGCACCTCTGCAAGGACAAAGCCAGTCATCCACACACACACACGTGTGAAAATGCTGACTGTGGATTGCTAATGTAACAAGGTCCTCTCTCCCTCTTTCTTTCTCTTTCCTTCATTCCTTCCTTCTTTCTTTCTTCCTTTCTCCACCTCCCTCAATCATTTAAACGGCACCATTGCCTCATTAAAAAAAGAAGTGTAACACTATGTTTTTGATGTGCACGTTATGGTGTCCTTGGCACTTTGCACTGAAAATGCATTCAAGTCTGCCTATTGTTGTCAAGCTCCAATCCCCACTGCAATTAGATTTTACTGGGAGGCCTTCGAGGATATTTCGAACACTCAAGAGTCAGAAAGCCACCGCTGCACTACGCTTCCTGGCTCAGTGGTCACTGTGGAATGTAAGGGCTTAGTAGTCAGCCACGAGTGTGACTATGTGTCAGTTTAAACGCACAACTGAATCACAGCGTTTCCTCGAAACACACAGCCAGCAGTTAACACGTGTGAGACAAAAGCAAGCGACATTGCGTGTGTCTCTCTCTCACTCTCTTTCTTTCTTTCTTTCTCTCTCTCTCTCATCTCTCTCGCTGTCTGTCTGTCTCACTCTTTCTTTCTCTCTCTCTCTGTCTGTCTGTTTCTCTTTCTTTCTCTCTCTCTGTCTGTGTCTCTCACACCCCCGTCGTTAAACATTACGTCACACTATTTGCGGTTCAGTTTATGAGGGTAAAGGGGCACTTGGTAGCACCAGCGTCGTCGACACAAGATGAAAACAAAGGTACCGGTAGCAGACCAGGACAAACTGGCACCCACACGCAGACACACACACACACCCACACACACACACACACACACACACACACACACACACACACACACACACACACGCATACACACACACACACACACACACACACACACACACACACACACACACACACAAACACACACACACACACACACATACACAAAACCACCACTCCCTCCTTTTCCCCTTACCATTGTTGTCTATGGTGGTGCACTAAGGGGGGGAAACAGTCATGTTATGCAGTCAGCATTGTGGTGTGTGTCTGTGTGTGTATTTGGTGTGTGTGTGTGTACGTATTGAGGGGGGAAGGGAGTGGGATCAGGGTGTAGTTGGCAAACAAGCCACACAAAAAAAAGAAAGAGAAGTCACGGTCAATGCCTGTCAGAGAAAGAAAGCCGTGCCCTCTTCGAAACAAAACAACAACAACAGAAAAAAACAACCCTGACTACCGGCCCTCTTGTTTCTTTCTCCTCAAAACCCCATAAAGCAATCTCCCCTCCCCTTTCCTCCTCCTGTGTTCTCTTATAAGCCACCATCAGCTAGACGCTTACAACCTCCCGCTTCCAGACACCCCATGCATGCACACACACACACACACCCCCCCTCCCATCCCCTTTTCTCAGACCGATTCTCTCTTCGTCTGGGATGGCATGCCAATTTAGACTGTAGAACAACAACACACACAGGGGAGTGTGCTATGCGAAAGGAAGAACGAGAAAGGTGGAAGGACACGAGAGATACAGTAGAGAGCAAGAAGGAGAGAGAGAGTAAAGGAGTGGTCTGAAGAAATAAAGAATCTTGCAATCCTCTGCTAATTGCACTCTCTCTAAGGTCTGCCCATGTGACAAACATGTGTTATATCAAACAGACACTCAAAATGGCTCGGGTTCAAAGTTCAGCAGCACAGGTGAAGCAAACGCGTTACTCTCAGACGCCCGAGCTGCCTGTGCTGCCTGATCGCAAGGCACCCTGACATGGCAACGCCTGTAAACAAAAGACCAGCGACACTCGCGTGTGTGTCTGTTTCTCTTAGTTCCGCTACATTTATCTCTCTCTTTCTCTCATCCTCTCTTTCACTTTTGTCTTCTGTACACAGTCTCTCCCTTAGCCATTGTTCTTAACCTTGAGCCCTGCTGAAAAAGACTCACACAGTCATGGCTTTTTTGATATTAAGCCTGTTTGCAGAGCACAAAAGCAAATTCTTCGCACCAGTGTCTCAACATCCAACCAATTAATTTGCCTCTTTGTCTCTTGTCATTTGTTTTTTTTTGTCCCTCTGTCTCTCTCTCTCCTTGCCTTACCTTGCAGCTGTTTGAAACGGCCTTCCAGCATGTTGTAATTGAAGACCTGGGAAGGGTATCCCAGGTCCGGCTCCCAGTCTACATCCACATCCATGGCTCTGCTCCTCTTTCACTCAAGCCCTCTTCCCTCTGGCCCTGAGATCCCAGCTAAAGCTCCGCCAGGAAAACACCTCCAAGAAAGTGATAGACTTACACTTCCCTAAATGAGGAGACTATCCAAGTCCACAGAGGAGAGAAACAACCTCTGGCAAAAAAAAAATGGAGGGGAAAAAAATAAGACAGAAATCCACAAGGAGGGTGGTGGTAGTGGTGTGGTGTGGGGGTGTGTCTGCTGGCAGCCTGCACTCGTTTAACGTCCTTCCCAACCCCCCCACAAAAGAACACACACACAATCCTGCTTCCCTTCACCCGCTTAGGCAGCAGAAGAAGAAGAAGGAGAAGAAGGAGCAGGGAGAGCTCAAGGAGAATTCCGGCGTATTCTGTGAGAGGAGTGGCAGAAGTTACAGTCCACGTTTAGGCAGGCGGGTCAGGTCGGGAAGGGATACGGGATAGGACAGAATTCCTGGGAGCAAAGGGGTCCGACTTGGAGCAAGGGCTGCACGCTACTCTCCCGATTGTTGCCTCTCCCCTCTCAGCTCATTCAAAAACCAGCCTCTCCTCCCCCCCCTCTCTTTTCAAAACCTCCCCTTTCTCTCCCACTCCCTCTCCTCCAACCCAGTCCTCCCTCTTTCCCTCCTTCTCTCCCCTGTCCCTATAAGAAGAGGAGGGTGGAGTTCCCACACTCACACACCCACAGGATAGAGGGAGGGAGAGAAAGAGAAAGAGAAAGAGAGGGAAAGACACTCATTTCACCCAACCATGAGAACACATGTATGTGAGAGCACGTATTTGTAGTTCAAGAAATTTCCTTTTTCTCTACATTTTGTGTCTCTCTTTCTCTCTTTCTTTTTTTTTCTCACACAGCACACCTTTCTGAGAACAAGAGGGAGGAGGAGGAGGAGGAGGAGGAAGACAATGAAAGGAGGAAGTGAAGGAGGAGTCAGGGGAGGAGAAGCAGAAAGGAACAGAAGGTTGTAATTACATCGGCAGACTCAGCAACTCCCGCTGCCCGTGGTTACGCTGTCAGCCTCTGATGATGTCACCAGCCTCATTACCATAAAGGTCTGAGCTGAGCGGGAGAGGGAGAAGTAGGAGGAGGAGGAGGGAAGGAGAAGGCAGGATGTACCAAGTCCTGAGAAGGGGGTGGGGGGGTGACCAGGATACCACCTAGTTTCCTACTATTATTGTGCTTGGCTTCGTGACAAGGAGAAGACATGAATATGTCTGTTCAAGGAACTGCTTAATGCCCCGCTCGTGAAAGGAATGTCAGACAGGGTGAAGGACTTCCTGCCTGGACGGAGCACACAAACATCCTGCCCTATGTGGCATCCAGCCCCTCCCCCATTACAAACACTGACCAATAGGACAAGCCGGTGAGGGAGCACAGACCTGTGGTGGAGTCAGTATGGACTGAAGAGAAGCATGGCCCTCACTAAACATGTGCTCTAACTGTGCAACACTCTAATGGCTATAAGAATGGACCCTGTGTAGTAAAGTGTCATGTGTTTCTGAAAAATGTCCTGCATGTCTTCTCCTTGTCTCTCAGTTCTTTTTGTTCTCTCTATCTATCTGTCTCTCTCTCTTTGTCTCTCTCTCTCTCTCTCTCTCTCTCTGTCTCTGTCTCTGTGTGTCTCTCTCTCTGACCTAATACAGCTGTAGTAGGTTAATAACAAACTTGAAAACAACCAAAAAATACAAGACGGAATAGCCTTTCCTTTTTCCTTTCATTTATTTTTCTTCCCCCCTCCCTCCATCCCTCGCTCATTTTGTCTATCAGATATGCTGGAAAAGCTCTCTTAAACGCAGAGACTCTAGTGTGTGTGTGTGTGTGTGTGAGTGTGTGTGTGTGTGTGTGTGTGAAAAGCTCTCTTAAACGCAGAGACTCCCCTTGGCCCCATCATGAAGCGTGAGAGAGAGAGTTCACTTGGCCCGTCATTCTCCCTCTCTCTCTCCCTCTCTCTATCCCCCTCTTGTTATCTCTCTCTCTATATATCTATCTATCTCTGTCTATCACTGTCTCTCTCGCTCTCCCTCCCCCCCTCTCTCTCTATCTATCGCCCTCTTTTTTTTCTCTCTCTCTCTCTCTCTCTCTATCTATGTCTATCCCTGTCTCTCTCTCTCTCTCTCTGTCTATCCCCCTGTCTCTCGCTCCCTCTCTCTCTCTCTATCTATGTCTATCCCTCTCTCTCTCTCTCTATCTCTCTCTGTCTATCCCCCTGTCTCTCTCTCCCTCTTTCTCTCCTCCTGAGCATCCGTTCTCTGCTCTGTCTCAGCCGTCTCCACACTAAGCCTACCATGACAGCTCTGAACTCCCCAACTTTCACTCACACCGCTGGGAAAGGTCTCTCTCCCCTGCCAAACACTTTATGGACCAAAAAAATAGCTCAAGTGCCTGACTTATTTTGCGAAGATTTTTACAACTTCAACTTCCATCTGTTCCGGAGATGACCCCCAGTGGAAACCGCCTGCTCCGGTCGAGTATTTGGAGCGGACATTGCGGACATGAACTCTCGTAGAAATACAAGGTCTTTCAGGGCAACCTGCTCCGTTTGAATAAAATAGCCATTTTAATAAAATATGGCGACATCCTCTACGCTAGCTTGTACAGCTGACTCTTTCACCTGGGCTGGACTGCCATCCATCTTGTTCGCTTCTTGTGTTCATCATGGGTTTCCCCATCTGCACTTGTATTTGTGAGAGAATGATCTCATTGATGAAGTCTCTTGGCATATACGCTGATTTGACTGGCTGTGAGCATGTGTGCGTGTGTCTGTGTGTGTGCGTGTGTGTGTGGCTGTGTGCGTGTGTGCATGAATATGTTTGTTTGTGAGTGAGTCAATGTGTGTCCTCCCGCAAACATGCTGCCTTTCTCAAATCACCTGAGGGGTCTGGAAAGGGGTTTGGGTGAGAAAGAAACAGGGAGAGAGAGAGGGAGAGGGAGGGAAAGAGAGAGAGAGGGAGAGAGAGAGAGGGAGAGAGAAATAGGGAGAGCGAGGGGGGGGATGTGGGCTCTGTCACTGCAGTCATATGGTTCTCATGTGGGTTGGGGCTGTGGCTGCTTTACCCCTCTGGGCAACTCTGCTTTTCTCTCTTCTGCTCGCTCTCTTTCTTACTTTCTTTCTTTCTTATTATCACTCTTCCTATGTTTTGACTTTTACTTTTACTCTTTCTTGTTTTTGCATTCTGTTTCTTTTGCATTTGTGTAACTTCTATGCCTTCTGACTTCAGCTTCCTTGAGTGGTTTATATTTCATCTTGTTCACTTTGTTCCTTTCCTTTCACTCTTTCCTTTTTCCAATTTCCTTTTTCACACCTACTGTTCTCCGGTGTGGATAATGGCAGAGGAGGGAAGTTTCTGGAAGTTTAGTCACCGTACTAGATGTGTGCTTTGTGTGCCAAAGCACAAGCCCGAGGTTCGGTGATACGAGTCAAGAGATGTGAGTCATTTTAATGCTATTAAGAATGCCAGATGTGATATGCGGAGGGAAACCACCTCTGCAGGTTCACAGCTTTACACAGGGCTTTAGCTGGTTTCAAACATACACACACAGACACACACAGACACACACAGACACACACACACACACACTCACACTCACACTATTGTGCTTTACAGTCTAACAGTGTTTTAATGTGTTTCAAAATGTCTGACGGTATGGAAACACACACACACACA
>NC_137920.1:27799365-27839365 GCF_963457725.1 Sprattus sprattus
GTCCCCTTCCACACCTGAGTCACCCCAGCTCACCCCCTCACGTACCCCTTCCACACCTGCGAGTTTTGGCACTGATGGTTCTGCCACTACATAGCTTTGCCACTGACTCAATGGCCTCTGTCATTGGAACTGTAAGCCCACACACCAATGCAAGCAGTTCATCTGATTGCTACTTGAAATGGAAGCAGACAGGGTTTGCACACTGCACATACACTCTGGATGGATAATAATGAAACAAAACAGGCTGATCGAACGGAACAGAACAGAACAGAGCAGAGCAGAGGAGAAGAAAGGAGTAGAGAAAAGAAGAGTAGAGGAGAGGTGAAGATAAGAGGTGCTTGCAAACAGACCCAATGGGAATCAAAGACCCGTGCACAGATAGCAACTAACACTAGAACTCTCGGGACCAGACAACCGATACGCTCCCAGAATTCACTTCACATCAAGGCTGCATGTGTCCACCCCCCACCCCCCAACCCCCCACCACCCACCCTCCCAGCTTCCTCTGAAGGCTGCGCCTTTTAGCCTCTAAGACCTCCGTCCTTCCTCTAATGGGGCCCCCCATGCCTCCAGGCTCCTGGACGCCACGTCAGCAGCCCATTGATCTGCTCCAGCCTTCATGCCTTTAGTGCTGAGAGCTGTTCCACTCAGTGGGAGAAACCTCAAAAGGTGCAGCCTGACCTCGCCTCCCCCTCTCCACATTGATCAGGAGAAAGCACTAGCACCTGAGTGTCTGCCTGTACCGCTGCGGGGAAAGTGAAAGCGATCACGCAGGGGGGGTCGGCAACAGCAATGGCCGCCAACGGAGGCGCCACTCAGGCTAAAGCGAGGGGCGAGACCTCATTGAAAGAAAAGAGAGAACATAAGTGGCATGAACCGCATTTAGTTGCCACATGGTGATAGACAGTGACGTTTTCTGAGATGTGAGTGCTTGGTTTGAAACCCTATGTACTTGCCTGATCTTTTATTTCCCTTTTCGTGTTGGCGATATAATTGACAACGTCGTGCTGTGAAAACTTTCTTTCTATTTTACCACAATTTCTTTTTACATTTGTACCTGTACTACAGAACAACATGGTGCATAGCGTGGGTGGCTAGTTGGAGTGACAGGTGTGTTTGTCTGGCCTCTACATGGCCGTATGCCATGAACATTTCTTATAAAATCATGCTCTAGAAAATGGTAAACTGTTTGCATACTGCCTCTTTAATCACTCTGAGCACTTCTAGTCTAATATAATTACACACAAGTTACCACTGACTGCTTATATCGACATACTGAAACACAAATACAATTCAGGTATAGCTCCGCAGATGTAGCGCTGCGGAGTCAGTTCCTCCCTGATTATCTCTTTGATTTTCTACTGTAGACTGTAGTATGTTACTCTCTCTTGTTTCTCCGTTGTAATTCTATATAATGTATCTACATCTCTCTGCCATCCCTAAGACAGTATTAAAAGGATGGTCGTTGTAGTGGTGGGAGGTGGTGTGGTGAGAGAGGTCGCCTCGATCCGCTCTGCTTTTTATAGTCCTGGGCTGAGGCTGCTGGGACGGCACTGCGGACCGCACCGCACTGCAGGGAGGGTGCTTCACAGGAAGAGAGGGAGTGAGTGAGAGCAATGCATTGTGAGCCATCCTATTTGAGTGTGTGTGTGTGTGCTTTCACTGTTATTATTCATTGTTGTGGTTTTCTAGTGCTATTTCTATAGTCGGACGCTAGCGTTGTTATTGTTTTCAGGGAATAAGTGCCTATCTGGAATTCAGTTTTAAACGTTCTTTCTTGGCAGCTGGGTGGGACTGATTCAGACAGAATACTCCTGCAAAAGGAAGCTGAGTGGATCTATAAATTGGCTTTTCTTGTTTCTACTGGTCTCAACACAGAGTTGAATTATGATTAAATCATATTTATGAATACAGATTTATGTTATATTTTCTACTGCTGTCCTCAAATGAGCTTTGTTGCTCTGTTCTAAATGGACATTGTTTGTCATGTTGATGTAACCTTGTCACAACAAATAGAACTAAAGATTGAGACACATGTCCAATACAAAAGGCCCTTTTACTATAAATAAAAATGAATGACAATGTCTTTGTAATTGCCCTGACAAAAGTGTTTAATCACCGACATGCTGGTCTAATAAAAATAATTTGCATCAAAGTTTGAGTGTGTGACAAAACCTTTTCATTTTCTGGGTCATTTCTCGCTACCATCCCTACTGTTCTCCCTCGGAACCCAGACAGCGGGTCTTGACTGTCCTTTGATGTTCTTTTGAGTGCCGAGGGTTCTAACAAACAAGGGGCTTTCCCCCTCATTAGCAGCCTCTTGTTTCTAAAGATCTCCAGTGTCAAAGCCATGTTCTGCCAGCCAGCTTCTCTTCTGATGAATGCCTCTCATTCCTCTCTACCATCCTCACTGAGTTGTGTTTTCCGTTGAATCCTTAGTAATGGGCTATGACAAAATAATCTCTGCTGTTCTTAACTGTTTCTGATATTTACATACTCTCCTACGGATCGTATTTACCTCCCTGTATTTCTCCCTGTCGCTCTCAAACAGTACATGAAAAGAACAGCACTCTCTCTCTCTCTTCCTCTCTCTCTCTCTTCTGCTCTCTCTCTCTCTCTCTCTCTCTCTCTCTCTCTCTCTTTTCTCTCTCTCTCTCTCTCTTGCTCTCTCTTTCCCCCTGGGCTATCACCCAACCCATCCCTGTCTGATTGCATTAGCTGGTAAACAACAGGCCTGCTGCAGGATCTTTGACATGCGGGCCCGTCCATTATGCCTGCTAATCGATCCTAAACTACAGAGTAATGAGCGGATTAAGTCCTGCATCCCTTTGAGTTGAACAGGGGGAAAAAAAAAAAAAAACCCTCTTCTGTTTTCCCTTAACTTGTGCTCTTTGTTTTTCCGCCTTTGTGCGCAGGAACACATCCTTTTTGATGTGGGGCCTAAAATATAGCTATCTCATGTTCTGCCCGCTGTAAAAAAAAAAGAGAAAAAAAAGACTAAAGACTAAAGCCATCAGTCGTGAGTGTTTCTTTGTTCTCTAATAAGTGTAAATACATAATGGCTGCCGTGGTGTGCATGCTGTGTGATGTTTTAACTGGATTAGTGGCTCAATTCACTTACGCCTGATGGTGTATGGAGGGGTCGCTCTTTGTTTATGGTGCCAGGAACTGCTTTACAAAATGTTTAGCCGGGTCAACTGCATCTTGAAATGGCTCACCTATTTGTGCTTCATTGGCCACATCTGACTTTTCTATTTGGCGTGTTGAGAAAAACAACGTAATTGGCGCTTCAAGGTAAAACACAGTACAACACAAACAGACTCAAAGCATGCATGTCCCCCAAAACCACAAACACACCCTTCTATTCCTTTGGCTGCAGGGCCTACATCTGAACAGATGTGCACATTTCACAAAATGTGCTTTAATTCCATCGCCGCATGTGGATGTTATGAAAAAAAAACAATAAAAGATAAATACACACTGATCTAACTGAATAGGCCTATACACACTGATCTATGTGAATACACACACACACACACACACTTCATTACCAGTAAAATGAGGCAGGCCACATCTCAGTGTATTAGCGACGGAGACATTACTGGCCATCCCCATTTACCGGATATTGGGATGTAACAGAAGGAGGAAAGGAGAGGGGGAGGAGATGAGAGAGAGAGAGAGAGAGAGGGAGAGAAAGAGAGAGAAAGCTTGTTCAGAGTTTGAGGAAATGGAAGATGAGATATGGATCTGGCTCGTGTTTTTCCTGCAGGGAAAGAGATAGAGAGAGTGAGAGTGAGAGAGAGAGAGAGAGAGAGAGAGAGGGGGAGGGATAAGAAAGGGGGAGGGAGAAAGACAGAGTGAGGTAGAAAGAATAAGGGATAGAGAGAGAATGAGAGGGATTGATAGTGAAAGTGAGAGGTTGAGAGCGAGAAGGGAGAGCAAGGGAGCAGAGAGAGAGAGAGAGAGAGCGGAGATATGGAGAGACTGGGGTCGGTGGGGTCGCGATGGACATGTCTGATGGATGTTGAAACATGACCTCCCAATCTCCCCCTCACACTGGGCTCATCTACCAGGAACATATAAAAACCACACTCCTCTCCTCTCCTCTCCTCTAGTCCTCTCCTCTCCTCTCATCAGCTCCCCTCTCCTCCCTCCTCTCTAGTCCTCCACTCCTTGGAGTCTCAGAGAAGAAGCTGAGCCCAGTGACACTGAAGGACAGGAAGGGGTGAGAGAGAAGGGAGAGAGAGAGAGGAAGCAGGAGATAAGGAGGGAGAAAAAGAGATAGATTGGAGGTGTTAAAGTGATGAAGCTGCAAGGAAAGCCTTGATATGTCTGTGATACTAATATAATATCAAAAAGAATAATAGAAAAGGGTAGATACACAGAAAGATAGATATAGATAGATAGATAGATAGATAGATAGATAGATAGATAGATAGATAGATAGATAGATAGATAGATAGCTAGATAGATAGACAGATAGATAAAAAGTTAAGCAGCAGGGAATATTGGATTCCATCCAATCCCTAACCCCCACCCTCTCTCCCGCTCTCTGTCTCTCTCCCCCTCTTTCTCTCTGCTCAGCTGGTAGTTGTGGAAACAGTCCTGCCTGATCAAACCAGTGTAATCCTCTCTGCACTCAACTGTACTGTATTTCAGCCTGGCATGAGATACACTGGAGACAGGACTCAGGGATCTGGGTAAGGGGGTCACTCTGAGACCATGCTGTGTGGAGTGGAAAATCCAGATAGGCGCACAAAAAACTAAAAAATAAGGAACCCCAGAAGGTCAGAGGTTCAAATCCCCCTGGGGCTTGTAAAGGCAAGTGACTTGGCTCTGGACACTGGAGTTTCGACTGGGTGGAGACTGGGCCAAGATTTTGTTGAAATATAAATAAAATCAGGCACAAAAGTGTGTCTAAATTTAGAGAAGTCATTCCAAAGCAACGGAGCAGATGTTGGATCAAAATGGCTCCCTCTGCTTAGGAACCGACCAATGGAGTCCCTCCGTTTTCTAGGCCAGAGGAGGCCGTAGAACTAAACCACAGACTGACGCAGGATTTAGCAATCGGATGTGTCTCTCACAGATCTATTACTTGGACACCGGTCATTAACATGGGGTCATTTGACCTTTCGTGACACATAGGGCCTTTGGTGCACGTTTCAAGCCAAAGGTCAATCCCATCGAAAGCCAATCAAATCCCAACTACTCACCAACAGGTGTTGTGCTCCTCCGGAATCCAACCACACGGAGCCATAATGGCGCTCTCTGCCAGTTGCCTGCTGTCTGTTCTTGTACAGCTGTTGGGCCAGGACACTGCGAGGCATGAGCTCATTGTGAACGGCTCCAAACAGCTGAACAGCCAAGGGTCCCTCCCTGCCTCCTGGCCGCCCCTCTCACACCCAACACTGATCCCCTTTGAGTGACATGGCATTCCCACACATACCACTCTAGGGAGGAGACAGGCTCTGGGACAGATCTGGCTCTGATCTGGCTCTGATCTGGCCCTGATCTGGCCCTTATCTGGCCCTTATCTGGCTCTGATCTGGCTCTGATCTGGCTCTGATCTGGCAATTATCTGGCTCTGATCTGGCCCTGATACGGTTCTTATCTTATCCTGATTATGGCGCTGATTTGGCATTTATACACACAGACATACACACATTACATGATAAGTGTTAACGTCGAGGAAAGACATGAAAGGGTTCTTAATCTTTCTGTAATAACAAAGAGTAGTTTGAAGTACGGGGAGTAGTTTCAATCTGAAAAACTTGTCTTCCAAATATGACATTAGGTCCACCCAGTGCAAACCTACATACAACACTATAATGGCACTCAGTAGAGCGGATACCTCCGCCAAGGCCCAGCAGTCTCCTTTAATGCCGCATCTCACAACATAAGCGAAAGCTAAACAAAATGTGTGCAGTTCCCCCGTGAGTTGGATCCACTCCAAAACTTAATGGGCTCTTCCAAGGCCCAGGCTACACCTTTCCGCCTCATGAAAATCGGATACGGTACTGTTTTGGTGTAATCCTGCTTACAATCAAAACAAAACAAACTGGACATGGGTGAAACCATAACCATCCTTGGCAGTGGCGGGGACACGTAGTTTTTATCTCTGACTGCACAATGGCTTCCCCCATCCCACTACACTGTTTTTCTATGAGTGCACACATGTGAGACAGACATGTTCACATTCAAACACCACGCCTGCACGCTCGCCTTCCTGTTCTTCTCTTGTTTTTTTGCTTATCGCCACCCCGCCCGACCTCCCAGTGTCCTTGAAAACACTTACTGTATGCCACGGCCACGCTGGTCTGAGTGCTCTCTGTGCAGCTGCGCTTCACGTGAGACGAGGGGAGGAATGTATATTTTAAGCGCGCATGGCTCGCATGCCATACATTATTTACACTTAAAGACAGGAATTCTTTGGATGCAGTAAGGGCTAGTGCTGTTCTGGAACCATTTTTATCCTGTGTTTTTCGGGGTCTTGGCATAGCATCTCTCTATGAGGAAACGGGAGATGGGGTGTGGGGGGGGGGGGGGGGGGGGGGGGGGGGCAGGCAAGAGACGGTGCAAAGAGGAGGAAGAATCTGTGGGAGGCTGGCTGGCATTGTGTTCTTTGTTTGCAATGACCCGCTCGGATTAGGTTGACACAAGTTCTGAAAACACTGCCCACCTAGCCGGGCATAACAAATATTATCCCTCAACCCTCTGTTCATTTAACAGCCCACGCACACACACACATACACACACACACACACACACGCAGCACACACACACACAAAACACCCCCACAAAACTGAATGCCCAAACCCTCACACACATCCACAGAGTACATACACTTTGATTCATACATATTTATTTCTTCATCATCATTGCCACCCACGCACACCCAGAGCAACACACATAACAGTCGGTACATTGCATTATAAATACATAGCAACAATTCATACAGGCCACCATGCCTTAAACACGCTAGTTACACAATCGGCCATTTGGACTATAAAAAATGCATGTACACACAAATGTACACACTTATACAATCGCACACATGCATTATCTCTCTTTCTGTCTCTCTCTCTCTCTCTCTTTCACACATACCCACACACACCCACACACATCTCTTGTCTGCATACTCCCACTCACACATGCTTCCCAGTACGTTGCATGTGGAAGGCACTTCACTCAGGGATACCAACTGTTCCACACCTCCAAGCTTCTTCTCCTTTTAGACACGGACACCAGCCACAGACGTCTCCCTTAACCTCACTCCCACCCCAACTATGTGTACTATCTCTGACATGACACTGGGCTTCACCAAAGGATAAAGTAAAATATCTGCAACTCCTCTGCAGGTTTGCCATACCTTGCAGCTCAATATGGACTCACCATTCTGAACAGGAATGTCCAACACATAGATATTATTCTTTTTTTTTTTGGTTGATATCCAACGAAAACATTCCAGGTTCTGTACATATAGAATACAGAAGCCTGGAATGGAATGTTGTAGGTATTCTGCAATAGAAGCCCCCCTGACTGAGCAACTGCTGTGGTTGCCAAGGAACAAGAGAAGCCCAAAAAAAAACCACATACATTTCTAGTGGGTAAGAAGCACCATCTGGTGTGGTATGCACTGCTACTGTCATAGCTTCTAAATGAGAGAAGGGGGGGGGGGGGGCTGAAGTCAGGAATGATGACCTTGCTAACTAAACAGGGTTTGACAATAGATCCGGACATCCCATCATATCCACCCACTGTTACAAGAGCATATCCATGTGCAGCAAAGTGCACCGAACCAATTCGATTTGACTCCATTATACTCCGCCTATAAGTCCTTGTAAACAGTGGGCCCTGGCTTAATGGAAAAGGTGTACACAGCAAAAGCATCAGACTGAGCGCACCATCAATATCGATATGAGAAAACAGGCATAACACTGGACACCGACTACCATTTTCAAAATCAATGTTGTTTGTTGAAAGGCCCAGGGTAATGTATATGAACCAAAGGCATATACAGTGCCTGATTCAGTGAAATTTCAGCACTCAGAAATCACTGCAACAGATCACAAGCTAACAACATCCTCCGTAATTGGTAATGAGTGGACTACTTAGCTCGTCTTGAGCCAATTAAAGGAGTCTGTGTTCATTCGGTTTTGGGGTTTAAAAGGCTTTCTACACTTCCTTACGAGGCCAGATGTCACCTATGCACTTTCGCTGGTCTGTGTCTGGGCCCCGCATGGGGAGCCGTAATGTCCTCTGTGAACAAACTAAAACAAAAACAAAACAGAACTCTTCCCACATCTCTGATCTACTGGCCACATGCAGCTTAGCCGTCACTTACCCAGCTGTTCCTTCCAAACCGTAAGTTATGTCATGAAAAATATGTTTTCCTGAAAACACTAATGGTTTCCAAACACCTTCACACACCAGCTCATAAAAAGATCAAGCGGTCTCTACGGACCAAACACCCTTCTATTTCCGTTTTGTTTTCCTTTACTTTGAAAAAAAATCTAAAAGCGAAGAGTCTAGTTGACCCCAATAGAGTGGCGTTACGTGGTAAAGTATGCAGTTTCATTCCAACTCCTTTGCCAAGCAGAGATTTAACATGTTCAAGTACACTTAATGTGCGTTACAATATTTGAGTGCACTTGTCTGCTCCAAGTCTTCTGCTTGTATCCCATGAGGGCCCTCTGCCCAGAACCCTGGGGGGGGGACGGGGGGGGGGGGGGGGGGGGGGGGGGGGGGTATGTGGCCCCCCATGTCAGATTAAGGGTCCAGGAGTCCTGGCCACCCTCCCATGGCCCCGAGGTTGCCGAATTCCCAGAGTTTCCGTGACAACCTCATGGGGCTCCAACTGTGTTCTTTAAAAGCCATTCTCTTCCTGCACCAAGGCTGTTGATCAAAGCTGCAATGTCTGTCGCTGCCTAGAAACCTGGAGACTTTGTCTTTTTACTGCTTTCTTCAACTGTTGCTATAACTCTGTCTTGTGCTGTCTACAACTCAGTGGCAAGATTGTATCGCCTCAACTGGTTTGGCACTATGTGGGCATGCACCAAGTTCGGAGCTACGTTTCTACATAATATAGCTAACAGCGTCTACCTTTTCAAAGAAATCTGACCTTAGTATTGGGAGTCTGTTGGACTCCAGCTTAACTGCAGGGACATCACAGATGACAAGTGAGTATGGATTGGTCGCAGCGGTAGTCTGCCTAGTACAGGCCAGTTCAGGGCCAGATCCTGCCCAGCCTCTATCGCTTTTAGTGAGCAAAAGGAGTGGCAGCACGAGGGACAGAGGACGACGGCCGCCGAATCACTGAGTTAATCGTCAGAAGACGGCGCGTTATCGTTGTGACAGTGGAATGTCATCTAATCCCACTATAAACATGTAGCAGCACTGGGATATGAGAGCAAAATGAAAATATAACAATTGCATAGAGAAAGAGGGAGAGAGAGAGAGAGAGCGGGAGAGAGAGAGGGATAGAGAGAGGGATAGAGAGAGAGGGAGAGGGAGAGAGAGAGAGAGAGAGAGAGAGGGAGAGAGCCAGAGAGAGAGAGAGAGAGAGAAACAGAGAGAGAAGGGAAAGAAATCACATCTCCTGAGCTATATTTGACCAACAAAAATATGTCAAGACCAAAAAAAAATATAAGGCAACATCTGGATGAAATCTCTCAACGAGAGCTGGACAGGGAAAAACAGCATTACAAAATGACTGTTTGAAAACCACGCTTCTTGTCCGTTGCTGAATAAATACTGTTATATCATGGCCAACATCCCCCTGAATCATGAGGGTAATTCATCTTTATTAGAATGTCTTGAACTCCTAAATAATTTCACTCCTTTCTCTTCTTCACTCTTCTTCCTCTCTTCCCCCTTTTCCGCCTTGTTAACGTTCGCCCCGTGGTCCGCCCAACAACAGACGATATGAACAAAAAAGCACTGATTTAAAACACTACGATATGCCATGCAAACCAAACTGCGTTTGACTAATAACAGCTGGGCGTCTCACACTTCTGACAAAAAAACTAAACGCTGTGAAGACGTAGCCAGGGCCTTATTTATTCAGGCACGCTTCCAAGGAGTCTCGTATCAATAATACAGCGTTGTTTGGTTTGAGGCAAGATGAATGGGGTAAAAACATACTGTAGAGAGACCGAGAGAGAGAGAGAGAGAGAGAGAGAGAGAGAGAGACAGAGAGCGAGAGGGAGAGAGAGAGAGAGAGAGAAGGCAAGAGAGAGAGAATAAAGGGCAAGAGAGACAAGAAACACAGAACAAGCAAAGATGATGTATGGTTAACAGATGTGTTAGTTTGGGGGGTGGAGGGGGAGGGAGAGATGGGAGGGGTGGGGTGGGTGCGGTATCGAGTAGAAATCTAAAAAACAGAAATCCCAGAGCGCTTTGCTGTGCAGTCAGGGTGATCAGCATTTTCTATGTATCCTAATTGTCTACGATTTCACCGTGGCAACCTGGCTGATACTTTGCAGCACCCCGAGAGAGAGGAAAGGGTGGTGGTTGGGGGGTAAGGGGTGGGGTGTAGACAGATAGACATAAAGAGAGTGAAAGAGAGAGCCTTGTGTATCTAAATATTTACGTGTACAACTGCTTATATTTTACTTGGCTGGGTTTGGCATGGGACCACAGTCATTGCCTTGAACTCCCTGGAATATGTTCTGATACATCTGCATTTGTTACATTGTGGATAGTTATGGGCCACAATCAAACTGTGTACACGTGCCACACAGTCCAAAATCTGTTAATTCCCACCCACTCCAAACTGGCAGATCGACAGGTAGTTTGTCCAAGTAGGCGCTAAGGTCATCCATAAGCACGGGGTCACGGTGGCCTCCCAAGACAAACCAGACCTCAGACAGTGACTAACGAGCCAATCAGCTCACATGTGTCTCTGCATGAGCCTCGAGCTGATGTCATGTGCAGAGAATGTCACACTTGCCAGAGAATGAGGCTCTTTATGACATCACTTCCTGGAGATGAAAGTGCTCTGGAAAATGTTAGGGCGTTCTCTCCTCCCCTCCCTGTGATAGAGAGGGGGCTCCATGGACAAGATGTACACCCAGAGCAAAGACACACACGTGTACGCACACACACACACACACACACACATACCAGACTCACAAGAAACTATTATGCGTTCAAACATACACACACACATACATCCACACAGACATACCCCAAACAGTAAAACTGTTGTAAGTGAAACAGAGATGACACCATATTTTCCAGAAATATCAACCAGGCATAAAAAGTCTGAAAAGAGGAACTCGGGGTTGACCATTCTTGTCCACATCATTTAAATATGACCACAGCTCTGACCAAAAACCCAGAGAACATAACCTCCCACATGCCCTGGCCTGACCAAAGGATCATGCATGAAAGGGCCTTTTATTATCTTGATGGTTCCTCCAGCCGCCAGCTAGCAGTACGTGGGCAGATAGCCATCCCAGTCCCCCCCCTTTCCCCCCTATCACACCCCGCTGGTCCTCCATGACCAAAGAGCCAGTGGTGTGGGAAAGAACAGCCGGGCTTGACGCCTCAACTCCTCCCTTCTCTGTGGCTTTGTGAACAAGAAGACCGGGGGGAGCTGATAGCCACATTCCTGCAAAGTGACCAGAGCTCAGCGACCAATCACAGCAAGCCCTTTATGATTATTTACATCATCGTTGGCAGACGGGCTCAAAGCGTATCCACGGCAACGGCCACAGATTTGCAGCTCATGCTATTATAGAGCACGTTGAATTATTTGGCGGTGACGTGCTAACCACGACACACGTCAAAGTCTGAGGAAGAGTTTGTGGTTTGTAGTGGGCTAATTGTACTATTTGATTGTGTGTAAATATGTTTGTTGGCGAAGATACAAGGACATTGAAATGGATACACAGTCTTGGCCATGTTGCATGATTTTGGTGCTATTGTTGTTTTGTATTCTTTAAATTTGTAGCACCCTAATGACTTAAGCTGTATAGCTAAGAGCCACATCAGACTGAGTAAGGACATAATGTGACTGTCTGCAATTTTTACCCCTAACTCAAGCAGATGAATAACCTGCTGTCCAAACATTTGCACTAATGGTGCTAAGCCCAGTGCAGACTGTTTATGTTACTCCGAAACGATTTAACCCACATCTTACACACTCGCCACATAGACCAGCTTCAGTGTCTCCACAAGTTACAAATGGCAAAGCCTTCCCGCCAACCGTCGGCAACGTCAACAAAACATTTTCTGTATCATTTCCCCCAGATTACTATGTTTACACGGTGAAAAAGATTTACTCTGTGTTGAAATCGTCTCCAAAACCCCTTCGCAAGTTCACGAGCTCGTGTCTTTTGGCGAAACGCGAGAGGGAATTGAATACATCCCTTCTGGATTCGAGGGGCGACGTGTGCATCGGAGGAAAAACAGCGGGACTGCACGCCGAGGTCTGGTTATCATTAGACTCCCACTCTGAATCTCTCACTCCCTCTCTCTCCTCCCCTCTCGACCCCTTGCTCTCTCGCTCTCGCGCACTAACTATCTCTCTCCGTCGCTCTCTCTCTCCCTACCCTCCTCTTCACTTCCACTGCGTCTACTCCAGTTCTCTTTCACTCTCTCACTCTTTCCCTCCCTCTCTCAGTCTCTCTCTCCCTCCTCCACCTCTCAGGCTCCCTCTCTCTTCCCCCTGCTCTCATTCACTCCCCCCACTCTCTATGCTCTTTCGCTCTCTTTCGCTCTCTCTAGGGAGAGAAAAAACACTCACTCCTACAGTCCTCCTGTGCGGTGCTTATGAAACAGTCCTTTCTCACCCCTCTCTTTCTTCCCTCTCTCCCCCTTTCCTCTCATTCCATGGTCTCCTCCTCACCCATTTTGAGAAATGTCCTTTCTCCCCCACCCTTCCAGACCCCCCAACCCCATCAAGAAAAGCAAAAAAGAGGGTAAGGTTTGGAAACAGGAGAGGAGAGAGAGAGAGAGAGTAGAGAGGAGGGAAGAGAGAGGGAGGAGAGGAGCAGAGGAGAGGAAAGAAGAGGAGAGAGAGGGAGGAGAGGAAAGAAGAGGAGAGAGGAAGGAGAGGAGCAGAGGTGAGGAAAGAGGAGAGAGAGGGAGGAGCAGAGCAGAGGAGAGGAAAGAAGAGGAGAGAGAGGGAGGAGAGGAGCAGAGGAGAGAGAGGGAAGAGAGGAGAGAGAGGGAGGAGAGGAAAGAAGAGGAGAGAGGAAGGAAAGGAGCAGAGGAGAGGAAAGAAGAGGAGAGAGAGGGAGGGAGGAGAGGATAGGAGAGTAGCAGAGGGGAGAGAGGGAGGAGAGGAGCAGAGGGGAGTGGTCCTATGCAGTGGCCTCATGTTGGAGCACATTAATCAGACACTAAATGGAGCAGTCATTTTTCTGGAGATGGCGGTGTGTGTGTGTGTGTGTGTGTGTGTGTGTGTGTGTGTTTGATGAAATATAGATACCTATGGCAGTCTGAGCACACTGGTGGTGTGTGTGTGTGTGTGTGTGTGTGTGCATGTATGTGTGTGTGTCTGTGCTTGATGAAATATGGATACCTACGCTGGTCTGATCTGGAGGAGACGGAGACAGAGAGGGGATGTCAGCAGCCCATGTGATGGAGAGCTCACAGGAGACGAGTGGAGTAAAAAAAAAAACATGAGAGAAGTGAGGGAAATAGGAGAAGGAGAAAGAGAGAGCACAGAAGAGCGGGACAAGAGAAGAGAGTCAAGAGCCTGAATTTATTCTAGGAAGGCAACCAGAAAGAACAAAAGACGAACAAAAGGACATATTCAGGAGTGACAGACAGACAGACAAACAGAACCCCAAGACTGAACAACCCAAGAAAGACACACACACACACACACACACACACAAAACATAAAGGGCAGACTAAACAAATGACAGCGAGAGTGACAGCGACAGAGCAAACGAAAGACACAGCAAGTGTGGAATGTGTCTGTTCAGCTAGGCTACGCAGTCGCTGGGTCTGTGCGAGTAAACGGGGCCTGCTGCACTGCAGATGTGTCCTTGAGGACACCACTTAACCTGAATATTCACGCCACTGCATACACACCTTATATACAAATGGGGCCCCCCCGCCTGAACAAAGGGTTTATTTACTGGTAATGTTCGTTCGACAGGGGTGGTCTTACTCCCAGAGGCATGACACGTGCAGTTTAACTGCGACGGTGTGCACAGGCCTTGAGGACTTGACAAAATGGTTTCCATGGGTTCGTTCTTAAATAGTGATTTAATATTCTTTTCTTAATTGGCCCTCTTCTTCTCTTGTCTATTAGGTATGCTCCCTACATTTGTCCTAAAATGTTGTTATAAAATATCCCATCACATCCCAATGCTTCTACAAGAACTTTTCTGGGGTTCTACAAGTTCTAATTCTAGCTCCACTTCTTAACATGCTAGAATGCAGAACGTCCTTTAAGCTCAAGCCATTATGTCATCACACATGTTTTTTTGGGGGGTGTTTTGTTCTGTTATTTTCATCAGTCCCCATTCAGCCTCTGCTGCCCAGCCCACAGAAACGTCCCTTTCCCACTCTTAACACTGGCCCTGCCGAGCCTGAGGTCACCACTTCCTCTTCAGCTGGCCCTGGGGTACATGGGAAAAAAAGGTACAAGCGCCTCTGGAGGGGTTTTTCGGAAGGCACTCGACAGGGCCCCGACCTGGGAAGTGTGCATGTCTTTAGCATGACCTCATCGCCTGCCTCTCAGGACGCCTGGGTGGGTCGCGTGGAGGAAGTGGGAGTGCCAGGAACGACGACGGAGAGCCGAATGAAAGAGTCGTCCGGCAACAAAACAAACCTCAGAGTATTTTATTTATTTATTCATGTATTACTTATTATTAATTAATTTTTTCGTTTTCCACAGCACTGCATCTGGAAGGAGCTGAGTGGGATGTTTAATTATGGAGGACAATGGCGACGACAGAGAAGCAATCAGTGTGGCTAACACCGGGCACGAGCGATTACAGTGCGAGCAGCGATGGCGGAGTGAGTAGTGCGATGGCTTTGTGACCCAGTATTTAGGCCAGATGAATTAAACAACACCCCCACCTCACCCCACGCTCGTCATGTCACGTAACACACAGATGTGTGCAAAGAGCGTAGAGACAAAGGGAGAAAGAGAAAGAAAGAAAGAGACAAACAGATACAGAGAGACGTCAGATAGAGAGAGAGGGAGAGACTGAGAGACTGAAGGAGAGAGAAAGACAGAAAGAAAGAATGACAGAGGGAGTGAGAGAGAGAGACAGAGGGAGTGGGAGAGAGAGACAGAAAGAGAGAGTGACAGAGGGAGTGAGAGAGATTGAGAGGCTATAGAATGAAATCTGGATTACCGATCACAGTGATCTAGACACACTCTGTTCCTCCCCACCGCAGAGCCCCATGCATTAGGCAGATCAGGGTTAAACTGCACCAACACAAAACCCCTTCTGACGGATCTTAACTGTACGGTTTACAAGCCCTTATCCATAATCATTTCCCCTCCAGACCCATGTGGTGTATTTACAAAAAAAAAAACAAGAACGAGGATTGAGTATCATCACAGGAGACCAAATTGTTTTTGGAGCAATGACTGACAATGAGTTTTTTTTTCTCCAAAAATCAATTCCTTTTCACTAAATAAACAATCACAAAAACCTCAATCGCCAAAGGACACCACAACACACAAAGAACAAAATAACACAGCAATAATAACCCAACAAGACCAAAGAATAGAACAAAGCACAATATAACGTATCAATAAAAACCTGACAAATAATAACGACAAAAGAATAGAACAAATCGGGGTTGTCTCTGGTGTCATAAAAGTCATAATTGCCAAATGACACCACAACACACAAAGAACAATATAACTCAGCAATAATAACCCAACCCAGAGGATGTCTCTGGTACTTTTAAGGCTGAGGTGGCCTCTAAGAGCCTCGGAGAGGTTAAAATAGATACAGTATCTGTGCTCGACCGGCCTGGCTGGAGTGATGAGGCTGTTGCACACACATATGTCTATGAATAACCTACAGGCTATTGCCTACGCATGCAAAACCCAATGCAACAAAACATAGAGCATGAATGACTCCCAAGAGGGTAACATGTCGTGTGGATGCGTGTACATGTGAACAGGCAGTGATCAAATCTGTCTGTGCAGGACTAGACTGCATAAGGGAGAGTCCTCTGAGCTGGGAATGGATGATTGTACACATAGCTGTGATGTTTTTAATGTCTGTCTTGGCGTGACAGCCCAGGCGAAGCTCCATTATGAAGAGAAACGGCCTCGGAGTTCAGAGGATGACATGCAGAGCTATCTAATTCAGAGCGATATGAAAGGGAGAGGGAGAGGATGTGGCCTTTTGAGGAAGTGCACTGAGGTCTTTGTTACCTGAAACAACCTTGTGCCTTGCACACATCAACACACACCCACACACACACACACACACGCACACACACCCATCCACACACACACACACACACGCACACACACCCATCCACACACACACACACACACACACACACACACACACATCAACACACACCCATCCACACACACACACACACACACACATCAACACACACCCATCCACACACACCCATCCACACACCCATCCACACACCCCCCAACACACACACACACACACACACACACACACACACACACACACACACACACACACACAGAAAAAAACATGGACACATACCCACATCTACACATCAGCACATACAAATCAAATGAATGGAAAAAAGAAAGTGTGGACTTCCAACCTGTGGGGGTTTCGGTCCTCTCCTCTCACGAATCTCTACCAACGGGGAATGCTGAATGCCTCTAACGCCTCCAGATCGCCGAGAGGCGTTGACATCGAGCGTCAGAGGCGAAGACAAATCGCCGTTTCCTTGCGTACCCAGCCACAGAACAATTTTCGTGACATGCGGAGAGACGATCCGTCAAGAAACACGACGCCCCACCAGAGGCTTTTACCCATAAGCCCTAGAGCACGTTTGTGGCTCGTTTAGCTTGGCGCACGGACAGCACAACGCCTCGGGTTACGAGACAAAAAGGACAAAAAAAGAGCCAACGAAAACAGTGACCTGTCAGCCGCCTCGTGTCAGCCCGCACTCCCAGCTGACCTCATACCAGCACCTCTGCAGAGGTCGGTGCAGTGTTGAAAAGCAAGCACGCACACACACGCACATGCACACGCACACGCACACGCACGCACGCACACACACACACACACACACACACACACACACACAGACACACGCACGCACGCACGCACACACACACACACACACACACACACACACACACACACACACACACACACACATACAGACATAGAGGCATAAAAGCACTTAAACATACACACACACACACACACACACACACACACACACACACACACACACATGCAGACATAAAGGCATAAAAGCACTTACACACACACACACACACACACACACACACGTAAGACAGGCAGACACTCAACACATATACATACTATACATTCATGTATGCACACACACGCAAAGAATTTGCACACATACACGCATATCACATGCAGAATGTGTGCACCCAAACACGCACGCTCCAACTCCACCAGAGACACCACTCTCCAGTACACTATCCATGCGGTCCCCTTAAATGTGCGTTCCTATTGTACTATTGTGACCACCAGCAGTAGGTGACAGTCTCACTTTACAATAGTGTTACAATTATGTTATCTTATCTTATTATCATCACCATTGGCAACCCCCTGCAGCTAACATGTCTGATATTTTTGCACATTTGGAGGCATCTTTGGAGGCTCAAGATTTTCATTTCTTTTTTTGGCGCACACCTCCTCCGCACCCTGGCTTATCCACTTTCACGCCCTCTTCTATCCACAGATTTTTGGCATCGGCCACGAGAAACAGACAGGACAGAGGGGAAGGGGTGGGGCCTAGTAAGATGTGAGATATGTGATTTAACCAGCCTAGTGTCAGTAAAGAAAATTAACCAATGGGATACTGTCTTTGCTTTATGGGCTAGTTGTGGCATAAAAAAAAGCAATTTTTAAAACTAAAAATGATAAATTAAATTACATTAACTCCAAAGTCCGTCAGCCCACCGGGAAAATTCCTGGTATGCCAGACTACCAGCCAAGCCCTGACCTCCACCATTCCCTATCCAACGCCAGTTTTAGGATCATGACATAGTGGGCCTCCCCTCCTCCCCCCGTCTCCCCTCTCCCACACACATGGCACTTGGATGCTGGCTCCTTTACCGGGGTCGGGGGCCCCCGCGGCAACGGTCACAGCTGTGTCCCCGTGGGAACCGTTGCCGCTGGTTAACCCAGATTCCGCCTGTCCAGCTGGACGCAGCACTGACGCGTTTGGGAGTGTAAGTGATCCGGTCGCCACAGCTGGGAGCCAATATCAGATATAAGACAGAAAAAGAGAGGGACAGAGAGAGATAGGGAGGGACAGAGAGAGAGAGAGAGAGAGAGAGAGAGAGAGGGGGAGAGAGAGAGACATAATAGAAAAGGGTGGGGTTCGAGACAGACTTAAGTGTCTCCACGGGGATGTGAAGAATTACAGAGAAAGTGACAGCAAAAAAAGAAAGACAGAAAAACAGGACCGAATTGCTAGGGGAACAAGACAAAAAAAGAAGGAGAGCGTCTAACTCAAGAGTGGAGATAATAAAGAGACAAGAGATTGGATGGATCCAATTCTCCTCGATGGCCCCGTCATGCAAAGCTACACTGATGTAGCCTACATTAACACCTTAGTTTGAGAGGGAAGACAAGAAAGAAGGAGGAATTTGAAATAGCAAAGGAGAGAGAGAGAGAGAGAGAGAGAGAGAGAGAGAGAGAGAGAGAGAAAGGGGTATAGACACACAGAGTTTGAGGGGGGCAGACAGAAAAACAGAGAGAAAGACAGTGAGGAAGAGACAGATAGAAAAACAGAGAGAAAGACAGTGAGGAAGAGACAGATAGTGACCACGAGAGTAACAGAAACAGAGGGGGAGAAGACAGAGGAAGAACAGGTGATGGCGAATGACAGAAAGGGACCAAGTGAAAGAAACAGATACAGAGAGAGAAGCAAAGAAAGAGAGAGAGAGAGGGAGAGAGGTAGAGCGAGAGATAAGGAGAGACAGACAGATAGAGAGAGAGAGAGAGAAGGATAGACAGAGAGACAGACAGAGAGAGAGAGAGAGAAAGAGAGAGAGAGAGAGAGAGAGGCAAACAGAGACAGGGAGCGACGGTGCTTGAGATACAGAGAGTGGAGTGTATCAAATAACCAAGAGCAGGAAAGGAGAGAGCAGGAGGGAGGAGGGATGGAAAGGGGGTGGGGGTGGGGTGAGAGGCGAAGCTAAACAATCAGGCATTACAGAACCTCACCCACTCCCAATGGATCTCTCCTCTCATTTCCTCTCATTCTATCTGGGCCCGAGAGCCCAGAGCACGCACATACACGCACACGCACACACGCGCACACGCACACACACACACACACACACACACACACACACAACCAGAGAACTCGCCAATCACTGTCAACACAGAACACATCATTTATCTGCCAGGGCCAGCAGCGATGGTCAATCTACAACCCATGTGACCCCACAGCTGTGTAGCGTCTGGGAGTTAGACAACACCATGACAATGGAGTGATGGCTAGGCGTGGACCCCCTAACTAGCTCATGTCCTAAAGCTGGAGTAAAGGTGAGAGAGGTTTCTCTTAGTGTCTCTTAACTTCATAATTCAATTCTATTCAGTTCAATTACATTTTATTTTTGTAGCGCCAAAACAATAAAATTGCCTCAAGGGCGCTTTAACAAGCACTTCATACTCTCCCATCTTCCATCTCTCCTCTGGTGGTTCCGGGTTTGATAATGTTAATAAACGATAGTAAACTATCATCACGTCATACTTTTATATATAGCCTATATATCAACCATTTATTCCCGACAGTATTGAGGGGCGTGGGTAACTGCCTGAATGAATGAATGAATTAATGAATGAATGAATGAATGAATATTTACACAACTTACAGTACAAAGCCCCTCTCTAGATACCCAAAGCACATTTCATGCATTGGAGAGCATTCATTTCCATGTGTAGCGGCCACTTTTGTACCAGAGGAAGGCTGCAACAGCAACAACACTGGCAATTTATAGAGGTGGAAACTCCATAAAACTCATCTCCGCTCCCACATCTCAGCCACCAGGAAGGCCACGTGTTTTGATAACGTGATAGACCGCCTCCCACTCCACCCCCTATCAGCTACAGATAGGCCATGTCCTGTGGAAACACTTTCTAATCACTTAATTTCCATCCACACACACACTAACACACACACACACACACACTGCCTAAAGCTCGGGAAGAATGCTCGCTCCTTCCTCATCTTTTCGGCACATAGTGTTTGGGTCTCAACCCTCTGAGGTCCTTCCTTCAACTGTATGAAGTTCTTCCGACCTACTTCAAAGACCCCCCACCCCCCCTGAAAAAAAGATACAAAATAAAATAAATTAAAGCTAAGGGGGTGTAAATTCCTCACGGGCCATCCAGTGAGGAGAGGGGTGTGGGGTAGGGTGGGGTTAGGCAGCTGTGGAAACAACATGGCCGCCAGGGTCGGCATGTTTGACTGTCCCCCTCCTGCTGGGCCCTGGGTGAGGAGGGGACAGGAGAGCGCACTCACACACACACAAACACACACACACACAGACACACCACACACACACCACACACACACACACACACACACACACACAGACACACACACACGCACACACAGAGACACACGCACACACACTGGGCCCAGGGTGAGGAGGGGACAGGAGAGCACATAGCCAACAAGCCAGTTGGTGGAGATCCAAAGACAAAGCTTTTAACTCAATCAGTGTGTCCTAGTGTTAGCCAAGGGTTATGAATATGTCGGTTGGTGTCTAACACTGTTTCTTTAACTGTTGAAATTAATACCTTGACATTGTCATTATGACTGCTAAACGTTTGCGTTAACATTGTTGATGTTATTGTAGAAATCCTTAAAGTATACTTTATGTCCCTCAGGGTAAGAGACTCCACTTCATGCTAATGATGTTGAGAGAGGAGACTTGGAGAGCAGGACTCCCTCATGGCTTTCATGTATGTTTTTACTCACCTTATTTATCAAACTGAACTTTGGGTAATCTGTCTTCAATTCATTCTTTATTTTGTTTTCTATGCACATCTGGATATTTTCTGAGTTTGCCTGTTATAATATTCCTTTTAATAACTAGAGCAATTTTGTCCTGTGGTGCACCCATGCGGGATAAATAAAAGCTGGTTTTATTTTATTTACAAAAATAACTGGTTTGGGTAAAGACCCTGTAGGTCATCTGATGAAGCAAATTCTCACTGCTTTACACAATACTGAACCACTCTGATCTTTCGTCGACCCTATGGAGGCTATTTTTGCCAGGGATATAAGAAATGATTTAACATGGACAGAGGTTTGATACGTATCTAAAACAACAGACGCCAGACATAAACGCCCATCCCCCATCCTCCTTCTCCCCCGCCTCTAAACCAACCCCGACACCCAAATCTCTCTCTTCACGCCATAACCACTGCAGCCATGTGGTCCTCACCTGTCACCCCTACCGTGACAACTGGTCCTCTGCTTTACGTCTCAACACTCCCCTCCCCCTCTATCCTCTACCCCCTCCCTAAACCCTCTGCTGAGCCCTGTACTACCACCCCCCCAACACACACACACACACACACACACACACACACACACACACACACACCCTCCACACACACACACCACGCTTCCGACTAGTCTCTCCCTTCAGGAATGCAATAAACATCCCCCAACTCCGACCTCCCCCCTCCACCACCTGTCACACCCCATCCTAGCCTGTACTGTGAAAAAATAATTAGAGGATGGCAGGTAAGCCCTTTCGTACCATGCCAGGCCCAGGAGGGTGAGCCTGGCATCTACACCCTGTCATGGAGGGAGGGAGAGGGAGGGAGAGGGAGGGCGGAGGGAGTAGAGTCCTCTTGGCAACAATGTGGCCATGTTTTTTCTTTCCTTCTTTCCTTTCTTTCTCTGTATTTCTTTCAGGTCACTAATTGCAAAGCGATGACTTTGTTAGCTGATATAACGCCACAGGTGGAGTCATTTAGGGCATTTTATACAGCCTGTTGAAGGTGGGAATTTTTAGCCTTCATTCCGACCTCGCCATTCTGTGTAAAATGTACGAAGACAGAATAGGGAGGCGGTCGTTGTTGTTTGCGAGGTAGTCAGGTTATTGGACAAGGCTCCTCATTGCCAGTCTCCTGGGATTGATGATGCAACAATGGTAGAGCAGTAGGGAATAATGGAGAGAGAAAGGGGGAAGACATATGATATGGAGACAGAGAGAGCCAATCACAACCAACCAAATATACAGTGAAAACAAAGACAGGCAATAATGGTTACACTGGTAGACTCTCTGGAGACTGTAGCGAGAGGCTCTTTCACTCTCACACACCAAGAACACACACACACGCATACGTCCAAACACTTGCACAAAAACACACATACACAAACAAACACACACACACACACATCCACACATTTGCACAAACAAACACAACCACCCATGCTGCAAACGACACAGACCACCCGCTTCCTCGACAACCCCTAGAGACAAACCATATTTTTTTTTGTCTGGGCACCACACACACCGACCGCCTGACAAGGTGACCCCTCCCTTCACAGCTCTGGCAAGAACAGACTCCTCCAAGTCTGAGTGTACGACTAGCCGTGCTGGACCAAAAGGGCAGATCCATCAGGCGAACACACTTAATTGGAAAGAAGCACTTTAGTGCCAGAAGACATTAAAATATCGCCCCGCCAAGCTGACGTCAGGCACCAGCGCACTCAGTTCCAGTAAATCTACTTCAACCCCTGCCAGCAGAACAACAAAAAGTGGCCCTAATGTTATTAATATACCTGTTATTGCTGCAGCAGTAATATTGTGGATTGAAGAGAGGGAATTTAAAAGGGTGGTGTAAAAACTTGGGCCTAGGCTATTACTGAGAGGCTAATTAGACCTTTGATATTTTAAGGTTTACGAGGCAAGTGTATTCCATTGTATACATAAAGCGTTTGGGGAGTGGCACTTAGTTGTGTTGTTGACCAAACATGGTGTGAATCTCTGAGCTAGTAATAACACGCCTCACACAAATGACCCAACCTGTGTGTTACAACATACAAGATATGAGACACAATTGACCACCCAACCTGTGTGTTACAGCAAGATATGAGACAAAAATGTGGCGTTCTCATGACTCACTCACTCACGGTCATCTCATCCAAGACCAGGAAACGCTCCATCGGAAAGAGGAAATGTCCCTTTTATACTGGATTGCTGGGGATCATGAAGCCGCCATGACCCGACCCCCCCCCCCCCCCCCCCCCCCCTTGTCGGTCCAGCAGTAAGACACAACCCAGCCCACACACACACACACACACACACACACACACACACACACACACACACACACACACACACAGACATATATATATATACATACACACCCACACACACACACAAACACACTGATATACACATTACACACACTCAAATGCTTCAGACAGTCATTGCATGTGCCTGGTGGTCGGACAATACACAAGTGTTGGCACAGCTCTGATTTGGCTCCAGATGACAAGGCCATTCATGCTGCCTCTAGGGGAGGAGGTTGATATCCACTTGACATGGCTAAAAGTAATATGAACTATTTAAGGCAGCTGTGGGCTGTTTGTTCGAATGCGGACAGTATTACTCCACCCTTACTCTCAGAGCGATGTGGAGGGTAGGGGAGTGGTGTTGCCACCATAAATGTCAACATTAAGTGACTCACAGTACAGCTAAGGGGGAGATTTACAACAGTGGCGCTTGGTGTGTGGAACTGATCTGAGGTCAGTCACCAGTGGAGGGATCTGAGGACTGTTCAGGACTGTAACACACAACAATACAATTGTTCATGCTAAAACTGGTTGAAAAGACTTCAACGCCCTAGTAATGTTAAAATATTATCCTCACTGTTACAATTTCACAACTAGGATAAAAAAAGTCCAATTTTGCGTGGTATTATAACAGTTTTAAGTAGAATTATAAATGCTCCAAGACGGCAATTAAAATTGTCTGGCCCCCCAGATGAAAACAAAATCAATCCATGGTCCGAGACGACGCACAATCTAAGCAGAAGCATTATAACCTCACGCAAACCACCGTCTTCACGTGCAGGCCTTTAACCAGCTCCCTGTTGCTGAAGACGGCGGATCTTGGTGGGAACTAGACGATGTGGTTGCCTAGCGTCCGAGAGCGCAGAGGAGGGAGGTGCGTGGCAGTATTACATCATCGCCCGAGTGTTTTGCTTTACTAAAACCCATGGTTCACAGCAGCGCTAAACCCGTGTGTGTATGTATGTATGCGTGTGCGCTAATGTGTGTGTGTATGCGTATGTGTGTGTGTGTTTGTGTGTATGTAGTTACTAACCCCTCCCGCATGTATGGCGGACTCTCAGATTAATGTTCGGGATTGGGCTGGGTGGATTCAGGCAGGCCGCAGCGCTGCAGCAGCCGCCCCGGCGCAGCAAGGTCTCATAGCCACACGTCGACTGTTTTCATCTCGGCCGCTTTGTGCGCAAAATCACAACATCAAAGCATAGAGAGAGATAGAGAGAGTCTACCCCCATCCCCATGGCGTACAGTGTTAAACGGCGTAATAGCATTGACACTGAATGGCTGGCTGATGGTAGCATTAGCACCACGTCTCGAAAACCATCTGGCGACGCATCGCCCCGAGCGAGACGACAGTAACCTGTGGAAAGCTCGGCCAGTTGTTGTTCAATTAGGCACATCTCTATGCTTTGGTCCAAAAGGCAAATCAACATATCTCTCTATATTCACTGGTTATCAACATAACGACACTTATTGCTAACAACAAACGACAGAATTGCACAAAACCCACAACATAATCGGTAAACATCACAGCGTGTCTGCAACTAGTTATCCCACGATAGCAGTAAGGTCACAGAAACCAAGATACGTTTAACATTTCATATGATAACCGCCATGCCAATAACCTTAAACAGTTTGCTACTCGATTATAACATTAAGCTGTTCTCTCATATTTCTATGCTTGCCGTTTCTGTCTTAAGTTATAGTTTATATAGCAGGCTGGCAGCTCATACAGATTTGCCCTTTGAATACCACAACTCTGCTGCCAGCAGAGGCGACTAGACCAGCACGACCACGCCTGTTTCCACCAATTCTACTGTACCGTTACACAGTACCCGTTATGTTAGCTTCTGATGCTGCTAAATCACACAGATACGCCAATCAAAATAAAAACAACGGTTTATTACGTTCAAAATGTGTGACCTTTCAATACACTAGTCTTCAAAACATACCGTTCTAACGAGACGTGAAAACCAAACTACCTACTGCTACGTAAAAAAAGGCATGTTTATGAGCATGATCTGGATTTTGGGAGAGTAGCAAGAGCTGCACTGACGCAGAATAGGAGTTCTTCTCAGTTCCCGCTACCTATGCGTCTCCATCATCACACGACAGTAGTTTGGACGCAACGGCAACGGTGTGTATGTATGAACCCTTCTTTGTTTCACTGCAATATTCGAACACCTTCGATTGTAATCACAAAAACAACCGTGGTCTTTTGTCGGATATAAAATACACATATGATTCCACTTACCGATCAAAGAATAAGTGATGAACTTCACCGCGTTTAGGAGTCCGCAACGGGCACACGAGAGGCTGGCCAAGGCAGCACTGGGAGTGACTAGAGGAATCCGCACTGCCTTTCTCTCCCCTCCGTCGACACCCTCCGCCACTGCACTGATTCAAGTGGGCGGAGATAGGCGAGTCGAGTCGAGCGACCCTCAAACCAGAACAGCTACACCCTTCCCCGTAGATGCGACGCAAAACTCTGTGGCCAGCAGACTGGAGTGCTCTTGATAAATGTGCAGTCTGTTGTCATGCATTTTAATGCGCAGCGTCGACGAGATGTATAAAAAAGGCTAGTCCTACTTGTTTTGGTTTCCTTGGAGGGGGACATGACATTTGTTTATCGGACACTGTAACAGCTTTTACGCAGTGGGTTTTGCATCATAGGGGGGTAGCATGAACACCCCCCCAAAAGATCACTGTGTTCTTTCAAGCACAAACACAGACCAGAATTATGATAATTGGTGAATTGGCTGCCCAGCATGCATGACCCATTTGAAATGCATGGGTCAATAAGACAACTCCTAAGAGGACCCCCCCCCCCTACTGAAAGGGTCGACCTGCTCCGTCCATTTAGAAGCTTCCTCAAGCCTCTTCCCTAGTTGGCACACAGACGCCTGGGCTGTAAACAGCTGACTGGCATGGAGCGCATAAATACTGCATGGCAGCTTATCTATAATGTATTGCGGCTACACACTAGAGGGCTAAATGGCTTTCCTACTGGGCTGGGTCGAATACAGTTAACGCCCAGTCCAGCCCCGCCCTGGTCAAAGACAATAACGCACCCTCCAATTATAGAGGGAAGTGCTTTCATATGGTGGAGGGATTTTGCAGTCTTTGTGTATTTAGTTTTTAATGATCACACTTTTTTTTTTGTACAGTACTTGTTAATAAATTGTAATATTGTAAGGGAGTAAAGATTGACACAATAGGACAGTTCTTTTGTGTTAATTAATCTGCCTCAATACTCAGTTAGTCCCTGACATAGACCATGGCACTTACATGGTGTGGCATGGTGTGAGTGATGGGGTGTAACACATGCTTGCTTATCACCAGATGGCAAATATCATCACACATTTCAAGCACATACTGTCATTGAGGGGATAACCTCACGCCTATTTCAGTAAAACAGATGATCAATCAACATTGCCTCATGGTATGCAAAGAAATTCCAAACTATCTTTTTGAGGGAGAGGAGCGTCTAATGGTACTTGAGGAGCATCTAATGGTACTCTAGGATTGGCTGTGATGCCCAGAGTGAAGGGACAGGAAGTAGTCATGGCTGTTACAGTTACAGTAACCATGGTGATGAATGTAGGGTCTGGCTGCTGTAGAGGGAATTCCATATGAATGACTTCTTTCAGAAGGGTCCCTAATGTTTGTCTCAACACCCTTGGGTGTCAGTGTAGTCCTCCCAGGAGCCCAAATTACCAGACTATGAAGAAGAAACAGATTTGAGGCTGGTTTATTTCAAAGTACTCTTCAGGCTATGAGATGAGATATGAGGATGTTAGTTGTTGTTTAAAAACAACAGGACAGTTATGATGTAATATACAGCGGGGGAGGAAAACTGTGACAGTTGCCGTTTGTGTCTGTGTGTGTGTTTGTGTGTGTGTGTGTGCGTGCGTGTGCATGTCTCTAAACTTCAGTGTTTGTTGTGTATTACATGTGTTTGTGTGCATATTCAGTTGGTGTTCAGCAGACAGCTGTGTTATAGGTATAAATGCGTGTGTTGTGTGTGTGTGTTTGTGTGTGTGTGTGTTTGTGTGTGTGTGTGTGTGTGTGTATGGGTGCGTGCGTGCATGTCTCTTAACTTCAGTGTTTGTTGTGTATAACATGTGTTTGTGTGCATGTTCAGTTGGTATAGGTATAAATGTGTGTGTGTGTGCACGTACATTAGCATTTACCAGCCATAGTTAGTAAGTCAGTGACATCCCCCCCCCCCCCCCCCCCCCCCTGGTTTTCAAGGCAACCCCAGCCTCGGCCTGACAGACCTCCACCCTTCAGAGCTTGGATCCCTCTACAGCCTCACCACCCCGTCCCGATCCAGCAGCCTCCGCCCGTCCCACAGGACCCCTCTCCACCCTGCCTGTCCCCCTGCTGCTGTCTCGCGCTTGGCAAGACGTTGGATGGGATGATGAAGAAGAAGAGGTGGAGAAAGGAAGGGAGATGTGCTGACTGGGAGGGGCTTCATTCTTGCGGTCCACAGGGGCGACGGGTGTGAGCGGCTGCAACCCGGTGGAAGGCTTGCTTATGTCGGTCCAGACGAAGGTCCCGTGTCGCTGGGGAAGAAAAAAGACATCAGAAGGTGAGAGGGTAGGTAAGATGGAAGGTGAGAGGGTAGGTAAGAATGAGGAAGGTCAGGTTACTTCATCAAAGTAATGTAGCTTAATACACTGATTACTTCCGATTACATTTATTTTGTAATTGAATAATGTTACGACATGTAACTTGATACTCTACGTCCCTGTTCGTGTATCAAAGAATGGGGCAGGTCAGGGCACGTTTATCTATATGCTGGAGGTCATGTACACAGGTACTATTCAAGGTCTGTGTATTTAGGACAAAGGATTAAAGGTATAGTCCTTGATCCTGGAGAAAGTTTGTTGATATTTGAACCCAAAAAGCCAATCTAATACACCCCTCCCTTCAGTGCTCCTAAAGCGATGGGTTGTGATTGGAATAGTTTATGGCTCCGTCAGAGGGCCGTGAAGAGAGATTTGCTGGTGAATTTGACAAAAAAGTGCATTGTGTTATCATCGAGGATTGCACCTTTGAATAAGGGAGGGGTCGATAGTTGAAATGGAGCAGACAGGATAGTAGAGGGGAGAATACTGTCAGGAGATGAGAGAGAAGTTGAGAGCAGTGGAGATGGCATCGCCGGAGTGTCAAAGAGTGAGAGAAGAAGTGGAAGCAGCCGGATAACGGGAAGATGAGGGAGGGAAAGAGAAAGAAGTGAAGGTAGGAGAATAAAGAACGAAAAATGAGGAGAAGACAAAGAGGAGTGTGAGTGTGTGAGAGACTCGATGAGAGGAGTGTGAGAGATTAGATGACAGGCTAGTGGGCTGGGCAGCGGCGTGCAGCTGTGGCTATGAGTTCATCTCATAGCTCAAGGTCCTCTGGGAGTAAAGCCCACGCTAAACTCCTCACACCCATCTCGGCATCTGCACCGATTACTATTAAATAGATAACATATATACGTGCATATGTACGTCAATGGATAGGTATTTTGTATGTATGTGTATTTATTGTTAGTGTATATCTGCATATTATAAGTGTACAAGGCTGGGAAGGTTACTGAAATGTAGTAGGTCACAGATGAATAGTTACCCAGTAAAAAATGTAAAGATAATGTATCTATTTTACTTACTTCATAAAAGTAATGTAGCTTATTACACTGATTACTTCCGATTACATATATTTTGTAATTGAATTATGTTACGACATGTAACTTGATATTCTTCGTCCCTGTTTGTGTATCCAATGCTTGGTGGCCTGTTTGTGTATCAGTGTGCTGTCTGCCTATGTAGCCTTATAGTTGTTGAGGGGGTATTTGCATTTGTAGCCGTAGTTGTATTTGCATTTGATTAGAGCAAATACACCTTTGTCTATGTAGCTTTGTATCATTTATGCATTAGTGTGTGCTGGTGTGTATAAGAGAGAACATGCATGTGTGTCTTTGAGTGAGTGAGGGAGTGAGTGTGTGTGTGTGTGTCTGTGTGTCTGTGTGTGTGTATGAATCACAGCATTCATGTGCATGTGTGTGTGTGTGTGTGTCTGTGCTTGTGTATGAATCACAGCATTCATGTGCATGTGTGTGTGTGTGTGTGTCTGTGCTTGTGTCTTTCTTGTGCAAGGTGCACCGAGGTTATGACAAATAACAGCTGTGTCATGGCAACCCCAGACGGTTGCTGGGAGGCCATGGCAGGGAAGCCGCTTCATGAAACGCAGAAAAAAAAGACCCTCTTTTGTTGCCGTCCCTGAGCCTCCGCACAGAGCACACTCTGTCTGAACAACAGCATGCAGCACTCAGAACACAGAAACACACACACACACACACACACACACACACAACTCGATACAATGCTGGTAATATCCTGACTACTCAACTATTCAACACAACAGCAGATCAATTAAGTTGAACACATGGAGGCGCCACAAAGTGTTGTGTCTACCATAGTGGTCAAAGTTAAAGATCAGTCATAAATCTGGCATACATTTTTCTCATTAATCAGTCTTATCAGTCTCATACAATATACAGAACTATCAATTTGGAACTGTGTTTAATATTTAAATGAATAAATAAAACCAAAATTACCATATCAATAGTTAGCCCGGGTTGGAGGTCTTTAAACTGCTGAGTAGTGCATCCACGCTTAGACCAGCATATATGATCAAAGTTCTCCAAAGTAAAACACACACAATATGTAATGTAATTCTATGTACCTACGTAACTGATGAGCTACAGGGGGGGGGGGTGTTTGGGTGTATGAGCGACTGAGAGAGAGTGTGCGAGTGAGAGGGAGAGAGAGTGTGTGTGTGTGTTTGAGTGTGTTCAAGCATGCATCCTTGAGGGTGCACATGTTGGGCGTGCATTTCAGGAAGAATGTTTGTGTGTTTCTTTGTTCTGCCTTCATATGTCCCGCGTGTGCGTCTTTGCACCCTCATGAACACACAGGTAAGCTCAGGAACAAAGGGATGTGTGATGCAGGAACTGTGAGGTTCGTCCGCACATGTGTGGCTCACATTAAATCACATTTATCACAACAGTAATGCTCCATGAACAGACCAAGGCAATAAATACGGGCGTGGCTCAGGTGATATCACATTAGGCCTACAGGGACAGTGACAGGAAGTGATTGGAGGAGAGGTGCAACTGTTTCCGTAATAGCTTACGTTTCACAGTAAGAGTTCAGTTTAAATCACGCAATGACCAAAATTCATCTGTGAATTCTCAATCGTGCGTTCCTACATAATATTTGACCAGAGGGTGGAGCAAATTTGATGGATAATTACCACCGGAAGAATTAGCAGATCATTTTCGCATTGATCTGGCCCTGATGGTGATGTGGTCCAGAGGCAGTCGCTAATTGGGAACCTTCTCTGACCACACACAATACCACGTGACCCTGTGGTGCATCTGGAGTTCACAAAATGAACACACACACACACACTCTCTCTCCCTCTCTCTCTGTCACACACACACACACAAACACACACACACACACACACACACACACACACACACACACACACACACACACACAGACACACAGACACACACACACACACACACACACACACACACACACACAGACACTCACACACACACACACACAAACACACACACACACACACACTCTCTCTCCCTCTCTCTCTGTCACACACACACACACAAACACACACACACACACACACACAGACACACAGACACACACACACACACACACACACACAGACACTCACACACACACACACACACACACACACACACAAAAGGCCAGAGAGGCTGTGGGGACGTGAGACATGTGAGGACGTGGAAACACTGTGTTTGCCAGTGAGGGGTGGGAGAGGAAAGGAGCAGGAAACACAGAGTCATGGAAATCAGAACCTGGCAGGATGGAGTGAGGCCTGTTCCACAACACAACAAGTGCTTGGATGCCGCGTTGCTTCGGCGGCCTGACATAATGGCGGCGCAGTGAGGAGAGCAGCAAATGCTCATGTATTATTTTTGCTGTATGCATGAATGTACGTGTGTGTGTGTGTGTTTGTGTGTGTGTGTGTGTGTGTGTGTGTGTGTGTGTGTGTGTGTGTTTGTTTGTGTGTGAGTGTGTGTGTGTGTGTGTGTGTGTGTGTGTGTGTGTGTGTGTGTGTGTGTGTGTGAGTGTCTGTGTATGAGTTTGTGTGTGTGTGAGTGTTTGTGTGTGTGTGCGTGTGTGTACATGTTTGGATGTACTGGATGGATTACTACCTCAATGAATCTGATTGAGAGAATACCAAGAGTGTGCAAAGATGTCATCAAAGCAAAAGGTGGCTACTAAATCTAAATGTTTTTGTTCAGTAGATAATTCCATGTGTGTTCTTTCATATTTTTGATCTCTTCAGTATTCATTTACAAAGTAAAAAATAATACAATGAGAACTTATACTGGTACTGTATATGTTTGGATATATAGATGCATGTTTAAATGTCTGTGTGTGTGTGTGTGTGTGGTATGTATGATTGTATGCATGTGCTGTATGAATGCATGTGTGTATCAACATAGCCATCCATCTGTCTGTGTGTGTGTGAGGTATGTATGATTGTATGCATGTGCTGTATGAATGCATGCGTGTATCGACATAGCCATCCATCTGTCTGTTTTTCTGCCTACCTACCTATCTATATGTATTGTGTCTAGTTAGTTAGCTGCTGTGTGTCTTACCCCGCCTTGATATGGCTGGTTGTGTGGTCTTCTGGAGTCGTACTGATGTGTGAAAGACATGTGTTCCAGTAGGGTTTTGGGTTGCCCTATTGGATCCACTGTTGGAACTACAGGCACACACAAAAACACACACAGCATCCTTTTCAGTTCAAACTGTTTCGAAACTTTGACCAGTAGAAACATACATTAATGTCGGATTGTTCTCCTTGATAGCTGTCAGCTGTCGACAGCTTGACATCCATCTGTATCTTTGCTTTGCAATCACAATATTGTGAAAACATTTTGAGAATCAAATCAGCCTTTGTTGACTATTGCTGACACTCATTACTGATTGACTCACTTCCCTGATTGATGCAGAGATTAGGTGTTCTTGAAACACTGAGACGAAAACAGAATCAGATTCAGTCTCTTATTTTATACTGCCGAAATGGATGGCATATTTATGACAAGAGACATAAAGATAGCATAAACCTTTATGAACAATTCATCATTACAATTTTCCCAACTTCCCATTAACAGTTTGAAGCTGAACAATTATGTATGAACATGAATCCCTCTTAATGTAGCTTTAAAGAGCTGCAAGTATGCTCACATGTGGAGATTTGTACGATGTACTGTTGGTTGTTCAATGTAATCAATGTGATGAAAACAAAACACAGTGTTATTATACCAGAACTCTGACAAAAGCAGTGTCTATCCCCTGAAGTAAAAATGCTGAATAATGCTGAATATCCATAATATGAGGGCTAGTATTTATAAGCTCTTAGCATGCTTCTGGCGACTAGCAGCTGTGTGAGCAATACTGATGGAAGATTTTGCATTTATTCATAGGCTAAACACACACACACACACACACACACACACACACACACACACACAGATACACACACACAGAGATACACACACACACACACACACACACACACACACACACACACACACACACACACACACTCACACAGATACACACTTGTCTAGCCTGGTAGGCAGTGTTTCCATAGATGTACAGACTGTGGATTGTCTATGACACATTCAGAGACAAAAGCGGAACAGAAAGGAGAAGCAGTGAAAGAAAGAGAGGGAGAGAGAGAGAGAGAGTGTGTAAGGGAGAGTAAAAGAGAGCAAGACAAAGACAGTGTGTGTGTGTGTGTGTGTGTGTGTGTGTGTGTTTGGGAGAGAGAGTGCACACACACACACACACACAGTTGCAGAGAGTCAGAGAGGGATGAGAGTGTGTGTTTGGGAGCGAGAGTGCACACACACACACAGTTGGAGAGAGAGGGAGGCTTACTAATTGCAGTAGCGAAGGCTCTGGCCCTCTCCTCTTTGGCTCGAGTGACTGGGGTAGGTGCGGTGGGCTGGTAGTCAGCCCTTTGGGTGGTGTCCTCACAGTATCTAGCCTTAGGCCTCTCACTGTTTACAGACTCAGTGGCCCACCATTTAAACTAAAAAGAAAGTGTTTTGTGTTATTACTGCTTGAATATTACTAAACCTAAATGTGAAAAATATATTACAAATCGTCAATCAATCAATCAATCAATCAATCTATCCGTCTGTCTGTCTTTCTGTGTTTTTCTTGTGTAGGCCTGCGAACACTCAAAACACCTGTTCATCCTTTGTGTTGTCCGTCTCCATGTGAACAACGGGTGCGTTCAAGAATCTGACGTTGGTTCGTATGAACTTGGCATTGTATGGCTGCGGTATATTGTGCGTGTTGAGAAGTTCGCTTTCTTCCAGAGCTCGTGTGGCATACTTGTGGTCCTTGTAAACCTTATCAGGTTGAAGTCTCTCGGGTAGGCTCTCGTCAAATATTCTGAAAGTATTGGAGCTGCAGCAACAGGCGAAAAACATTAGTTCCCTGGCATCCTGGTTTTGATTAAAAGTTCAAAAGGACCGGTTTTGCAATGGTTTGTGCAAGTAATTGAGCTAACGAGCTGGCCAGATATCCAACAGATTGGTCAGTGAGATAGTGTTAAAAGAACACACCGGATATTGTTTTAATTGCGTTCATTGCATTAGCCAATGCTTGAGTTGTATCTCTGTAACGCAACTATGTTAATACTTACTGGAAACCGTCGTGCACCTTCTTCTTTCGCGGCAAATATATCTCCGCACTTTGATGCATGGCTGCAGTGGGGACTGGACAAGGCTACTGACGTTTTACGTTTGCGTTCATAACACCTTCGCTAGGTCATTATTGACAAGTTGCTAAGCAACATCAGTTGACAAGCTCGTCATTCCAATTTCGTCACAAGCTCACTTCAGTATTTAAGAAGCAGTTTGCGCGCATTCACATACAGAAACGCTGGGTTTGGCAAACAAACACTGTCCATTTGTATCATGCTTTAAATCAAGTCCAGAAAGTAAATCAGCTGATCAAACATTACGTTTACTTTTAATTCTCATAACAACATATCTTTATATTTTAATATATCTTACAACAACAGATGAACTTATATTTTACATTCGCATCTTTCAGATGTGTTTTATAATAGTCAACGCCAAAGTGACACGTACCAGCCATGGTTCTGGTGTTCTGCAGTCTTCTTTCCAGCAACATCTGTCTCCTTTGATCTCGTTTTCCATTTTCTTTCTGGACTTACACGTAATGCAATTACAGGCCATCAGGACACACACACACACACACACACACACACACACACACACATACACACACACACACACACACACACACACAGACATACACACACACACACACACACACACACACACACACACACACACACACACACACACACACACACACACACACAGATCAAATTAAAATTAAGAAGTGTTATGACCACAGTACAATTTTCATTCGGAGTATAACATTTAAACTGACATTACAGCATTTTCCTACTACATGTTAAATCTATCCTACATGCTTTTTTCAGTGTTGGCATGGGGAGAGTTTTGTTTCTTGAAGGCCCTGAATGCCTGACCTCGTGTTTCCATTGAGGTCATTCCATTCCATTGATGGCAAGAGTGTCAGCTAAAGCCGAGCTATTTGGAAAAAGAAAACCAACAAGCCCCTAAATGCCTACTTCAGAAGCAGGGAGGTTGCTGCTGCTGCTGCTGCACCAACCACGTCTCACGCTAACATACGCAGGCCCTGGCCATATGGTGTTTTGATATCTGCTTTGGATTAAAGGATGATGATGATGCCCAACAGACCCTGGGCCCCAAACAATGAAATGTTGTGCTCTCGTTATGATACCAGATTGTTTTGGAAGATTCACTTATCTCCCCCCCCCCCCCCCCCCCCCCCCCCCTTTACCGTACAGATGGATTTTCGCTAGTCATATTTGCACTTGACGCATATTGTTTGTTGTGGTGACATTTACTGATCATATCCTCTCTGTAGAACATTTGAAACATTCTGTACATGTCAAGAAAACACAGGCTTGTAGGAACACGTGCTCCATTTAATGCATATGTACAGTGCCTTGCATATGTAATGAACCTTTAGCTACGTATCTTTGATTGACCAATCAAATTAACTGTTTGGGTGGGGAAGACCCAACCTGTTGTTTGAATTGTCCATCAAACAATTACATTGACCAATCGTGACTTGCTTGTGTGCAACACACCCAGGGACCAGGGAGCTCGTACTGAGTCAGGACTTTTATCATCGCTATCTGCATGCTGACTCTGCAGATAGGTGCACCGACCTGTCTGAGCCCTCTGATCCAATTATGTGGAGCTTCACTCTACAGCCATCACCGACTGAGCTTTGGACTGAAGCGCATGAGATGATTGGGTCTCTCTCATTTTGAATTAGGGTCCAGGGGAAATTGAGGGAAACACTAAAAGTTAAAAGTAATCAGTCATCTGAAAACAGGTCTTGATCTCGACAAAGATGCTGTTCATCAAACAGAATGTTACAGAGTAAGAAACTAGCTACTGTAAATGTAGTACACTGTCATTTTCACCATATCAATATAGAAAAGCATTTCAGATAAGAAGTCTTTGACTTCCAGATACAGATATTGTTGCCTTGCTTTTAGAGAGTGGAGGAAGTTAAAGGTGTTATTTATTAATATATATATGCAAGATACACAAATATACTTATGTATAAACATTTCTAAAAGTATTATAAAAGTATCATACAAGTATTTATCAATGTTCATACAATAAATGAGGACAAAAGACAAATCGGAACATTAGGAACTGAAAACAATGTTGTTGTTGAATTGTTGGTCTCCCCCCTCCCCCGACTGCCTCTTGTTCCTGACTGAGAGGATTCTGTTGCCCCCGGGCCCCGTTGTCACCAGCAGTGGATGAGAGGATTCTGTTGCCCCCTGGCCCCCGTTGTCATCAGCCGTGGATGAGAGGAGTTTTTATCATTACCACAGAGGGCTTGAGCCCAGCGCTGTGCTGATTACCCTGTCTGATCCTGAGGGATTAGCACTGCATTTAATGCCACATGCAGCATCCCGTACGAGTGGAGGGGTAGGGGCAGGGGTGTTTGTGATGCCTGGGAAAAACTATAGAATAAAAACGAATAAAATGAAAAGAAATGGACAGATGGAATGAGTAAGTAAAGCAGGAAAGAAGGAGGTTTGTATTGAAAGGCACTCTTGATTGTTTCACAGGCATTTCAGAATCTGGTAAAAATGTCACAGCAGCATATCAAAGCAAATAGCCTCACATGTAGCCTTGCATGGCAAAAAGCAATGTGTTCAAAAAAGCAAAGCACATTTTTTGGTTATCCCTCTCCCCTGCTGTTGTTAAGGAACAAGTGACAGACACAATTTACAAATGAATGGATGAATATATTGAATGAACAAATGAGTGAGTGCACGATAGATTTAGCAAAGGACTCTCCACTGCTGTTGCTAAGGGACAGATGACAGACTGACTGAATGAATGAATGGATGAGTGATTGAATCAGCAAATGAGGGAGTAAATACTGCATAGATAGATTGTGCACAGGACACTCCTCTCGGTTGTTGTGGTGCTTCCCTGTCTCTCTCTCTCTGGCTGTCTGTCTCTCTCTGTCTGTCTGCTGTCTGGCAGCGCTGCTGTCCCTCTCTCTCTCTCTCTCTCTCTCTGTCTGTCTCTCACTGTCTGTCTGTCTGCTGCCCTGTCTCTCTCTCTCTGTCTCTCTGTCTCTGTCCCTGTCTCTCTCTCTCTCTGTCTGTCTGTTGTCTGGCAGCGCTGCTGTCCCTCTCTCTCTCTCTCTGTCTGTCTCTCACTGTCTGTCTGTCTGCTGCCCTGTCTCTCTCTCTCTCTGTCTCTCTGTCTCTGTCTCTGTCTCTGTCTCTCTCTCTGTCTCTGTCTCTCTCTCTCTCTGTCTCTCTCTCTCTCTCTGTCTCTCTGTCTGTCTCTGTCTCTCTCTCTCTCTCTCTCTCTCTCTCTCTCTCTCTCTCTCTCTGTCTCTCTGTCTGTCTCTGTCTCTCTCTCTCTGTCTGTCTCTGTCTCTGTCTCTCTGTCTGTCTCTGTCTCTGTCTCTCTCTCTCTCTCTCTCTCTCTCTCTCTCTCTCTCTCTGTCTCTCTCTCTCTCTCTGTCTCTCTGTCTCTCTGTCTGTCTCTGTCTCTGTCTCTGTCTCTCTGTCTGTCTCTGTCTCTGTCTCTGTCTCTGTCTCTCTCTCTCTCTGTCTGCTGTCTGGCAGTGCTGCGCCTCAATGCTTCAGAGCTGGGCTCTCTGTGAGCCTCTCATCTAATCCCACTGCTGTCAGCTAAGAGGATTCCAGCCCACCCGCCTGCCAATGAGCAAGCAGGTCTGCCACAGAGAAGAGCATGCTGGGAAAAAAAAGAAGACAGGAAGTCCATCCTTCCTGTCTGCACGGTTCTTAGACAGCTTTTTTTTGAGAGGGGTCTGTCAGGTTTTTCTCTCTTTCACATACATAGTGTAACACCAAGTTAATGGACTAGCTTTGGTGAACTAAATCGTTAGTGAAGTCAGCGTCATCTCAATCACTTGGGAAGATTCTCAAGAATCTGGCAGATTGAAGCACCTCTAGGGAAAAAGTCCATGAGAGAGGACTGGCCTGCCTTTGACTGGAGTGGTGCAGGTTATTTTTAGATCACTAGAAGATCAGTCTCCAGTGCAGTAGGACATTTTACGACTGTCCCGAGTCTTTCTCATGCTTTTTTTTTTCTCCTTGGTACTCAGGATGGTTGGTGTGACAGCAGGCAAAAGTGCATTGTGGGTAAGATCTGGCCATTATAGAGTGTGTGCACAACACTCTTGTGAAAGGGTCTGTGTGGCCTGGAGAAGAAGGACGGTCTGGGAATGGGAATGTGGTCAGGAGCACTCTACAACACAGTCCGAGGAATTCTGACGTTTGTGTCTGTTACGGGAAGTTCTATCCTAAATTCTAAATGTTTCTGTCATTCCAATACGACTCCATAGACTCTATTTAAAAATGAATACACGTGAATGAACACACACCTTTCCTGGACTAGATGTCTTTAAGGTTTTCTTCTTGTACCCTGACATTTCTGAAATGTGTCATAAATAAAAATACTTCACAGGCAGTATTAAAATATTAAAATACTCATACTTTATATTCATGGGAGTTTTCTGTGTAACATTACAGTGCAATATATTCCAGACACAGACTGGAGATACTAAACCAACAAACACATAGATGTTACCCACACACTGAACACATTTAATGCATTTTAAACTCATAACAGTCATTCTAGGTCTAACCTCAGGAAGAGCTTGGTTTGTGCAAACAATAGGTAACTTTAGTTTAGTTCACTTAGTCAGGCAAGAGTGCACTTTTTTTGCATTTATCTTTTGCATAGAGCTGCATTAACACACGGAGACCAAAGGCACATTTCTTCACTTCAAATATTTCAAAAACCATTTGTCAGAGAAAGATCAAAATACTATTACAGCGCCACTCTGCCCTCTGTGCAAGTCTGAAAACCATTCTCGTTATTGTGGGATAAATTGAGTTTAAACAACTTGAAACTGTTTTACTCGTAAGACTGGACACAGGTACTTTCAAGGATGTACAAGATCAAGGTTGTAGTTTCCTATATTAAAGGTTGGATGTGAGTAATGGCACACATTTTTTTCTTTTCTTGAACACTGCTACTACAGACTTAATTAAGCAATGGTGAAGACATCAACAGTACTTGAACAAGACTAAAGTGGACGTCATCTCTTCTCCAGTTTCGTGTTTAGCGGGGAACGTGGCGTTTTAATAACGGGTTCCAAAGCCGTGGATCTCCAGTTTGGAAATCTCCTTCTCATTGGTGAACTCGGCACGGTCGATACGGGAACTGGGACTGCCCACTTTGCTCAGCCACGCCTTCCTACAGAGAGCCAGACAGTTCAAACAGTCAGATGTCTGTTTTTAATATCATGCATAAGGAAGACAAGACATCTCATTTTCCATTCCTTACACGCTGAAACTATATAATCTCTGCTCTTATGACAGTCACACATGTAAAAGTCTATCGTCTTGTCAATTCTAATCGCCAGGTACAGTACATCTATACTCTACACACAGATCACATATATGGAAACAGCTTAATCGTTGAGCTATTTGAGGGCTTAATGATCATCTGAGGACTGTTACCCATGTGGAAAAGGTCTGTAGAAACATATAGGAATCACACTAATCATGTACAATACTTGCATGATAAATCTGCAGTAAAGAGCTTGCATTCATCATTCTACAATGGCATAATGTCCTTCAACATGCAAACATGTAGGTCACAACATATATTCTTCCTCTGCTACTCTATATAAACGGGGCGATAATTATATGCGTTGACACTTGTTCTTGTATCTACCACATAAGAATGAACATGTATTGCTTTGCTAGATTTCTTCCATTTGAGGAGAGAGAGAGTGAGAGA
>NC_137920.1:27844365-27846865 GCF_963457725.1 Sprattus sprattus
CTTTAACGGTGATGTTGGAAAATTTGGATCCATCAGCAGTCATACATAGCATTTCCTTCCTGGGTTTGGAGAGCTTGGATAGCTGATAGGATAGCTTTCACACCAAATGCGCACCGCACTGGAGATGAGGTGAACTGTACCCTAGACCCCCATTTTCGCGAGGGCACGGGTATGGTTCCTTGGTGAACACCGGAGTTCGGAGTAAAGTTATCACATCAATGAAACCTACCGAACTAACGGCCCAAGCGGAGTCTGGTCCACACCAAAAGCTCTAGTGTTAAAGCATCCTTAAAAGAACACAAGCACTTCCTAACTAAACCATTAGTTTATAAGCTGACTTTGACTGTGTGTGTGACTGTGTGTGTGTAAAAGCATCCTACAAAGAACACAAGCACTTCCTAACTAAACCATTAGTTCATTAGCTGACTTTAACTGTGTGTGTGACTGTGTGTGTGTGAAAGCATCCTACAAAAGAACACACACACCCTGACTAAACCATTCGTTCATTAGCTGACTTTGACGGCATCAGTCTGAGATGGTGCAGTGAAGACTCCTGAGAAAGCTCAGATGGGTAAAGGACTCAGATCTTCCTGAACACAGGCACAATGATACAGATACATACCCTGTAAGTTCAGTAGAGAGAGAGAGAGAAAGGGAGAGAAAGAGAGAGTGATCACTTCTGGGCCTGGTGTACTGTGACTACTACATCAGGTGAAATTTTGTGTAGAGAGAGAGAGAAAACAGAGATGGATAGAGAGAGAGAAAGGGAGAGAAAGAGAGAGAGAGTGATCACTTCTGGGCCTGGTGTACTGTGACTACTACATCAGGTGAAATTTTGTGTAGAGAGAGAGAGAAAAACAGAGATGGATAGAGAGAGAGAAAGGGAGAGAAAGAGAGAGAGAGAGAGCGATCACTTCTGGGCCTGGTGTACAGTGACTTCTACATCAGGTGAGATTTTGTGTAGAGAGAGAGAGAGAGAGAAAGAGATGAATAGAGAGAGAGAAAGGGAGAAGAAGAGAGAGAGAGCGATCACTTCTGGGCCTGGTGTACAGTGACTACTACATCAGGTGAAATTTTATGGATGGCTGCTCACATCCCAGCTAGAGGGCCACACCCTCTGAGGCATGCGTTATTGTCCAATCAGATTCAGGATATCCCCAGATGTGACACACAACAGCTGTACTTTTCTGGGTGGAAAGTCAGTCTCTCATTCTCTTCTGGGTTTTTGTGTGTTTGTGTGTGTGTGTGTGTGTGTGTGCACTTGTGTGCGTGCATGTGTTCATATGTATGTGTGTTTGTTTTTGTGTGTATGTGTGTGTGTGTGTGTGTGTGTGTGTGTGTGTGTGAGTGTGAGTGTGAGTGTGATGTGTGTGCGTGTGTCTATCTCTCCCTTCCCAGTGTCTGGTTCTGATTTGTTGGTCCGTGAAAAAGGGGAGTGTGATGTCATCAGTACGACCCTACCAAGCCCTCTGGCTGTAAACACCCCGACCCACCCTAACTGACATCATCTTTCTCTCTCTCTCTCTCTCTCTCTCTCTCTCTCTCTCTCTCTCTCTCTCTCTCTCTCTCTCTCTCTCTCTCTCTCTTCTCTCTATCTCTCCCTTTCTCTTTCTCTCTCTATCTCTCTCTCTTTCTTAATTCCCCCTCCACACCCTTCCCACTACTTCACACACACACAAACATATATCACATAGAATTACTTTATCCCAAAGTGGGGATAACAATTTTTTACTACATTCTGACATGAGATTGTCCATTCTGCATTTGTCAAAACATAAACAAACATGTCATATATTTTTTTAAATAATCAATGACCTGTTATGTAATGCTGTGGTCTACAGTGAAAAGTTTCAACAGAAATATTTACAGGAATAAAACCATTCGAACCACTGAACTGAAAGCTGATTATCCACTTGAGATAGAAAGCCCATATGTACCTCTGTGTGTAGCGTTACCACCCAGTTCTAGATAATTCTATGGAGATAAAGAAGTCGAAGTCTGACATCTAGTGGTCAGACTGAAGCATTACGCCACCCCATTATCACTTGCACTTGCTGTGAACCTGCATGCCACGTCATCATATCTTCATCGGACCACAAAAAGGGAGGTGTCTATATAAATGAAAAACAAAAAAAAAAACCTTCTTTCTACTTCTTTTTCTATGGGTTAACTTTCAAAGTAAAATCAAACTGTGTATTCACAGTGATTTGACAGCCTCGTCCTGGTACAAACTTAGCACTCACTCACATCTCTATGACCTTGTCCGGAGGCCCTTGCACCTGACCGATCACCGTTCCCTGGCGAGTGTTCTTAACCCAGCCAGTAAGACCCAGCTTCTCGCCCTGGTCCTCTGTGTACTGCAAAGAAGAAACCGTGCATGGAAACACGTGGAAAAGATACAAGGTCAAATCAAGCAATTTAACAGGTTATGATTTGCAATGGATAGTGATAGCCCCTACATTTATCTCTGAGTAAGCTATACTAATTAATTCTCGTATTT
>NC_137920.1:27851865-27896865 GCF_963457725.1 Sprattus sprattus
CACACACACACACACACACACACACACACACACACACACACACACAACCCACACAGGCGGCAGCTATTTTGGAGAGAGGTGGGCGCTGTTTTGGCAGCTAGCGGACCGGGAGGAAGCCGTTTGTTAGGTACAGTGGGAGACATACCCGGCGCCAGACACAAATTCACAGACTGGCATTACATTTTCTGGGGGGGGGGGGTCAACCTCATTGTGGCGGGGGCGATGTGATGTCTGTGATACTGTGATGTCTTTGCTTGGACACTAGGAGGAAGAATCAGGAAAATATGAAAATAGGTAAAGGCGCAGATATATTGTTAACAGTAGTCAATAAGCCTTTACTACAATATTACATATGGAAATGGTTTGGCTTAGCAGCCAGGGCTACGTTTCCCCAAAAGCCTAGTTGCTTACTATTCTGGCAGCTCACATATTTGGAACCATGGGGCTGTGTTTTTCAAAACCATAGTTTTAAACTATTGAGGAAACGATGTTGGTAGCTTCCATAGTACATACAATCGTTGAGAGACAAGGGTGTTTCCCAAAACCATAGGTCGACTGAACATTCACAATGTCCGTCCGCCCTTGGGGCAGGGACTGCTCCCATGCCTTTACATACAATTATCCTTCCACACCAGTGCACCATGCATATGATTGTCAGGCAAGGTGTAGCACAACAGTACAGAGATGGTTTTATCACACACTGTGTGCGCATTGTAACACAGAGAGAGAAGGAGAGTTGGCCGGAAAGAGAGAGAAGGAGAGAGAGAATGAGAGAGAAGGAGAGATTGCTAGAAAGAGAGAGAAGGAGAGATGGCTAGAAAGAGAGAGAAGAAGAGAGAGAAGAGAGATGACTAGAAAGAGAGAAAATACAAACAGTCTGTATCCCATGTTAGATGTCCTTATTTATCATTGTACCAGAACATTTTCGATGAAACCAGGCCCTAGCCCACAGTGGGAAAGATGCATAGACAGAAACAGAGAGAAAGAGAGAGAGAGAAAAAGGGAGGAACAGAGGGAGAGAGAGAAAGAGAGATAGAGAGAGACTTACAGTGGTTTCTCTGCCATGTAATTTCCTTATGTGACTGTGCCAATACAGAGCCTTTTGATGGAACCAGGTCCCGACACACAGCGGGAAAGGCGTTTGTTTTCTGACCAGCCATTGAGGTTTTTAATGAGGCCGTGCCCAAATAGCCATTCTCTCCTTACCCAATCGGGCACGCTCTCTCACTGCCAAGTTTCGGGAGCAGTTAAGCTGGATACCAGCCTAGGAGATTTTTTTTCCTGGATGTGTTTTTTGATGGGGGGGGGTTTTTTTTGATGAAAACGACCTACTCCCGTCACTACAGTCCTGCTTCAGTCCTCCGCCAAGCTGTCATTTGGCAAGACGGCCGCAAATACAGTACACACACACACACACGCACATGTATACACACACACACACACACACAAAGGGTTAACATCTCTTGGTACAGCCAGATGAGATCTGTGCCCACATGCACCCCCAGTCTCTCCTTAAAAAAAAAAAACACCACCCTGTGACCTGCTCTGATGCCCCCTCCGATGGCTGTCTCTTTTCTTGCGTGCGGTGGCAGGACTGGTAAACGGCCGTGTCGTCGTCATCTGGCAGGACCTTTTGTGTGGCACAACACGAATAATGCACCGCCTGACCTTCTCCACAGCACACTGAGGCGCCAGACATGCATGCAAACAGGCCCTGGGCACTGACAGAGAGGGAGAGAGAGGGGGGGGGGATGGAAGGAGGGATAGAGAGAGAGAGATAGAGGGGACGAGAGAGAGGATAGAGAGAGGGGGGGGGTGGAGAGAGAGAGAGAGAGGAGAGAGAGAGAGGGGGAGAGAGAGAGGTGGAGAGAGAGGGGGGAGAGAGGAAGAGAGAAAAGGAGAGGGAGAGAGAGAGGAGGAGGAGGGAGAAAGAGAGAGGAGGGGTGGAGAGAGGAAGAGAGAGAGAGGAGAGAGGAGAGAGAGAGGAGGATGACTAAGAAAGAGGGGGGAGTGGGGGCAGAGAAAGAAGGAGATGTGGAGAGATTAAGAACGTGGCGGGGGCATGGTGCCTAAACAGCCTTCCCCAATATCACTACGCTTTGCACACGTTATGTCTGTGCTTCAGACACTACTTATGTACGTATGTCTGGACATGTCTGAAATACAATAAATACATAAAAAAACACAACTAAATGTATGAACGCCAGGCATCTATTAACCTTCTAAAATATGCCACATACGTTTTTCACAAAAAAGAAACACTGACTTCAGCTTTTATAGTGACAGGAGTGTTTCCGCCACATAGAAGCAGTGGTGTAGGCCAGGGTATACGCAGGTATACGGAGTTTACCCACTTATTTTTCAGTCACCATTGCGTATGCCCACATCTCAAAACAGTACGTTTATCCTGTGCTGTATAGGCTGCTTAAAAATAAATAAGAGTATACCCACTTCTCCAGGGACCGCTACACCACTACATAGAAGTGCATAAGGGCATGACAAAGGAGGCATGGCGGGGAACCTTTAATTGAGCTTTCATGACACAGCATAACTCCATACCGGACGTTTTCTGAGATGTCTGTTATGCGTTTCAAAGCCTATAAAAGCAGTCCGTAAGTTTTCATTATTACAGTCATAAAATGCTGAAATGCAATAAGCACAATGTGAAAACATTGCATTCTGGTGTCGTAGCATTAGATGAAAATATAAACAGGGCGTTATAAATACTTTATGAACCTTTATGAGTATGAGATGTGGCTATTAAATAATGTTGCTAATGCTGTAATTCAGATGTAATGACTCGTATAAATAAATATAAGTACTCGGAATAACAGAGTCATTATTTAGTTGCCACTCTTGGTACACTAGTGATGCCTTATAGGCATCCAACCAATAGAAATTGACTCAACATTCCTATGCAATTTATGCATTTATGTCCTCAGTTTTGGGGAAGGTTTTGCACTGGTTTTCATATCACAGACAAGAAAACAAAAAAAAACCTATGATGCTCTCAAAATGTAGAAGCAACTCTCATGAAATATTATACATAGATTCAAGTATATATAATGCATTTTGATGCTGGGACACCAACCTTCCATGAATACAATATGTTCCCTGTTCATATCATTACTTTATGTGGGACATAGAGAAACACCTCCATGAATTTACACTGCTGACAACTGATTGCATTGACTTTCATTGACACATCACTGACAGAAATCTTAAAAAAATAATATATAAAAAATGTTGGCACAAGAAATATTTAAGAAGTTTAATTCTAATGCAAATATTTATTTCTATTCTGTTCTATTCTCCATGGCTAAATATAATTCTAAAACAAATATTTCTATTCCATTCTGTTTTGTTCTGTTTTTTTTTTAGTATTTATTTTTGTATTGGTTTATATTGGGATTACAATATTTCATACAATCTTATTAAGCATATATGCCATAACATATCCCAAACATGTCACCCCCCTACTCACATGAGATATATTCATCAAACAAATCATATCAACAAAGCACACTAATGTCAACAGGTCTCACATTCAAATTAGTTATTTTTCATTATAATGTCCTTCACTTTGGAGATGCCATTTGGAGATTCCAGGTGTTCGCGGGGTCGCACCATTTATTAAGGGTATTCAACTAATGTTCAAATGATAAATTGTGGGGTGGCTCCAGACTTGTACAATAATCTTTTTGGCTGCTGTTAAACCAGCGAGCCATATTTACCTAGACCTTTCATTCAAACAAATAAGTGAGTCATCAATGAGAAGGTGTAGAGCAGGGTCTATGTTGTATTCTATTCTCCATGACTAATTGCAATTCTAATACAATTTGTTTCTATTCTATTCTGTTCTGTTCTGTTCTGTTCTATCCTGTTCTATTCTCCATGACTAATTGTAATTCTTATACAAATATTTCTATTCTATTCCATTCTCTTCTCCATGCCATCTTAGTGTGTGCCTCTTGAGAAAGACCCATATTACTCTGATCTTTATAACTGAGGATTATAATGACATTTACATATTTGAAAATGAAAATACTTTGTGTGTGTGTGTGTGTTGTTGCAATGATAATCTCGCTCAGAACAAACGGAACCATTTAATTTCCATTTCATAGTTTGCAAAGAAAAATCTTCCATTCTTCAAAATAGTTTTGCAAGCTTATAGCCATTACACTCTACCAGAGATTTCCAAACACATTGACTTTCCTGGTTCCCAAAGATAAACCACTCATTTAGTCACTATGTTGTGATGTATGCTACTTGTATAGTTACTGTTATAGTTATACTATTAGTCAGTGGTGTAGTGGTCCCTGGAGAAGTGGGTATACTCTTAATTTTTTTAAGCAGCCCATACAGCACAGGATAAACGCCCTGTTTTGAAAAGTGGGTATACGCAATGCTGACTGAACAATAAGTGGGTATACTCCGTATACCTGCGTATACCCTGGACTACACCACTGCTATTAGTGGGTTATCTTATTCACTGTTAGATACAAATGCACGGAGACGAGGATGCAGTACAAGTTAGATCCTTTAGTGCAGTGGTCCCCAACCACCGGGCCGCGGCCCGGTACCGGTCCGTGAGGTATTTGTTACCGGGCCGCACAGAAAGAATACATTATTTATATAATTTCCGCTGTATTAATTATTGGAGTCTGAAAGGTGTTTTATTTTGAAAAACTACCGGATTTTCCCGGACGTAACATTCGCCTGTGCCTCTTGTCACGTCAAGACGCTTGTCACGTTCACGTGATATGTCACTCAAAAAAAAAAGCCCGCATACTAGCGAAAATTAGTAATAAAACAAACATCTTTGGAGAGCTTCTTTGCAAAGGTGAAACGGTCAATTAAGGAGCCAGAAGAGGAGCCTAGAACCTCAAAAAAAGAAAGCTTCTTTTAAAAGACAATACCATTAATTAAAATACGGGTTTATTGCAACAGGTGATTCTCAAGCACCAAGTCCGCTCTGTTTAATATGTGGCGACAAGCTAACAAACGAGCCAATGAAGCCTTCAAAACTGCTTCGGCACATGGAGACCAAGCACTGATTCAGAGTTATGGTGAGTTGTATTTTTCATGCACTTAACGTTCGTAATACCTAACGTTAATGTGAGCTGTTGTGTATATGAGCAGACCGGGCTTCATTGTATCAAACTCGCGCTTGCCTCACATCAATATGAATGGATGACGTGACTAATAAGTGGTGTAAAATGACACCTTGAAGCCGGTCCGTGAAAAAATTCCCTATACATTAAACCGGTCCGTGGTGCAAAAAAGGTTGGGGACCCCTGCTTTAGTGCATAATGCATCTCCACCTGTTCACGCTCCACAGGACTCTCCTCATCCATGGCCTGGGCTGCTGCGGGGGCCTGAGGGGAGGTGGGCTATCATGCAATCAGGAGTGAGAGAACGCTTCTGTTGGGAGGGCTTCAGTAGCATACAGTACCACGGTGCTAAGAATAGCTTAAACTCTGTGTGACCCCAGCGAGCTTCCATCCTATCTGTCTGAATGTGTTTAGCGTAGGTGCTCGGTGTGGCATTAAAAGCTTTGGCCTGTGCTTCCCTCACAAAGGCCCCCTGGGTGGGCTAATTGTGTGTGTGTGTGTGTGTGTGTGTGTGTGTGTAAGTGTGTAAGTGTGTATGAGTGTGTGTTTGCATGCACACAATTGTATTTGTGGGCATAGTGAGGTATAGTGCAATGTCTTCAAACTGCATCTATTTATCTGCTTTCAAAATCATGCTTTTAAGTGGTGTGCACAATTTCAGCAAGTCCGAATCTCTGTTTGTGGGATATATACTGTATATGTTTCAGTATGTGTGTCTGTGTGTGTGTGTGTGTGTGTGTGTGTGTGTGTGTGTACACGTGTCTGATCGAGCAATGCGGTTCACCTGAAGCATCTGGTTGGCCTGCTGGTTGCACAGGCAAAGTTTAATGTCACGCCTAGGTGCTAAAACTGTCAATCATGTCTCGTCGTGGATTAAGCCCTTTTTATTCCAGATGAGTGCACAAGCTTGGCCCAAACTTAGTTGGAAAACACTAGTGGCAGAGGCTCTTCCTTTGTTTTGGTGTACTTTGTGTTCAGCTTTGTGTGCAGTTTCCCAACTTTGATTGGCTCCCAAGTTATTTCCAGCCTTATAATGCTACATCTTTAGGGGAGTCCTATCAAGTGTTAGCAACTATCAGGTGGGACTGACATTTAAAATACAATTCAGTACAATACTGTCCATCCCTGCATAGTGAACTCTGAAATGGATCTGGCTCTGATGTGGTCCCGATCTGGCTCTGATGTGGTCCCGATCTGGCTGTGATGTGGCCCCGATCTGGCTCTGATGTGGCCCCGATCTGGCTCTGATGTGGTCCCGATCTGGTCCAGATGCAGGTGGGATTCGGGTCAGACCCACGGCAGATCAGCCGGTGTCTGGAGTGATTTGAGATAGCATGGCTTACGAGATTCGTCTGTCCGCTTGAGCCGATGACTGATCTAAATCTGTAAAAGATTAATGCCATTGCCTAAAATCAGCAAGTTATTTTTGCGCCGTTGTCAAAAAAATTCCCGTGGCAGCAGCTTTAAAAGAGAGGGCTTTATTGTGCTGTTGTGTTTAGTCAGAAGTCTTTGCTCTGTTACTCTACAAACAGGATATGCATAATGCATTTCTAATTTGTTTGTTTTTTTCCTGGAGATTTTGATATGCATTAGATGAATTGATTCTGGCATAATGTCTAGCCCCAATGCTTTTAGTCTGTGTTTTTATAGCAATACTACGTTTTGTGTTTTACGCTTTTTTGCTCTCAGTGATAATTTGCAACATTTGATGGATGGAAAGAATGAGGCTTGCCTTGGATTACACTGGAGCCGCTAATGAAAAATGTTTCTTTATTTGACATTTGTTTACTCGTTTGTTTACTGATGATGAGGATTGCCGAGGGGTTGTTGTGGAACCACCAGGGTAACTAGGGGAGAGTGTGCAAAATGATGAGCCCCTTTAATGATTTAATGGGGGTTGTTGCACAATGATATTTTTGGGAAACCCACTCCTATATTTAAGCAATTTAGCACGAGTGGGAGTGGGGTAGGTATAGGTATAATCCCACGGGTGGTGTTCGGCTGTAGCCACCGAGGCTATTTTTATATTTTATACATTCAATTTCATTTTAGGACAGTTCTGAACCCCAGGAACCATAGTACCTTTACTGTATATATATAAAAAAATTGGTGTGAGTTTATTAACATAATTTAATACATTTTGTATATGTTTATATATGTCTAACTAAAGCAATTTATACACAATGCTTGATCAGTATTCAGACATCCTTTTAAGACTAATGTCTATGTGCAAGAATTGGTATTAGATGTTTCAATTTTCAAACATTTCTTTTATTTGTTTTATGTAACAGACCATGGAACTACCATAACTTTAACACAAATATGACTAAGTAATGACTTTGGTGTGTACATTAAACAAGAGCTGTGGAAGATATACAACAATGAGACACAGGGTAGAACATGAAAGTGGGAAATGGGAGCGAAAGGTGAAAAGGCACCAGAGGTTAAAAAGGATGAAGAAAACTCACAGAGAAAAAGAGGAGAGGAGAAGAGAGGAGAGAGGGTAAAGGTGTTTCATGGAACGAGATGCAGAAAGAACAGAAGTCAGGGGAAAAAAAAGAGGAAGGGCAGTGGAAGAAAAAGCCCTGTGACTTGAATAGTTTTGGTGCTACCGATGAAATTATTCATACTGTGAATATAACATATTTTGGTCCATAGGCCTTAATATGGGAACATTGTGAAAGACTCCAAGAGGAATGCGTTTACTTATTTAAAAAAAAACGCAAAAGACACAGGGCCACTCTGATGGAACTTCTTGGAGAGACAAAACAAATGTCTATGTCCCATTTTTAAGGGCACAAATGAGGCTACTGATTACGAGCACGCGTGTAAGTTACGTGTTTTCCAGCTCATCTGAAAATGCAAACGCAAACATTTGGAGAGGCAAAATTGCACTTCGCCTCTCATTGCTTCAACCACCAGTTCGACCAAGTTTTAACGATTGTTACGAAACGTGAGCGGCAAATAGTGAAATAGTAGCCTATGTTAGATGTTCCCAACTGACCTCATAATCAACGGATCAACTAATGCCAGAACAGGTCTCGAGCTTTATCTTAAATAATCATTCCCTCGAATATTATTAAGCCCCAAAAGGTTACATTCCTCTACTTAATTTTAACCCTTGCGATCCTGGCTGAAAAGTGTTCATTCACGTAAGCTTGTAGTGACGCATTGTAAAACACAACAAATGTAAACAAACAATCAAAAAACCCAAATAAAAGAACAGGTCTAAAAGAAGGCTCTGTTCACTTTTCATGTCAGATACAAGCGAAAGTGTCTAACATTTTTATTTAAAAGTCAGTTTTAGAATATCCCCATGCAAACAAAATCCGATTTTATAAATGGTTAACATAAGTCTTGTTTGATTTTCTATTGCACTACAATTATTATTATTATTATTATTATTATTATTATTATTGTTTTACATAGTTTGAGCTTACGGCAATGCCATATGTGTTATTGTTTAGCGATTGCATCTTCTATTTAAAGACTTTGCAATAGTTAAAATATGCCGGCTACATGTTTTCAGTTAAATTGCTCTGCTCGGTTTTAAAATGTGCTGATTGAATGCAAAGTGTGGTTAATCATTCGACGGATACATGAAGACCTGGCCAATAGTAGGCCTATACATTATGAAAACGGAAGCGCAATTTATTTGTCTTGATTCGTTAAGGGGTATGTTTTTAAAATTTTAATAAGTACTCAAATTAATAGTCCTACTAAACTGCACCAAACAACAGCAGCATAATATATTCGTTTTACTGTTGGGTGTACCTTAAGTAGAATAAGGATAAAACTACTAAAATAATAAAAAAAATATTACGCTGTTATGCAGAACGCAGTTGCACATAGGGATGCCACGCAAAGGAGGGCTATAGAACAGTAGAACGATAAAGATGTATAGGCCTACGAGTTACATAATAGCGTGAAAATTATTTGTCATCCATGTATCTTTTACTTTTTATTTAACATTCGACACATACGGTATCGTAAAAATAGCCTCCATCACGCACAAAATGTGTAGGCTAACCTATAGGTTGGCCTGGCATCTGTAACGGCTGCGCTCCCTGGGTTGCACAATAGAAAAGGAAAAGACACAACGAGAATGTATAAAACTAGTGTATGTGAATGAATGATAGCAGGTAGGGTTTAATGTAGACTAATAATGTTATTTCAATGGAAATCTCATGGCTAGCTTGAAGTCCAACATTTTATTCAGACTTACAATTATCTAAGTTTAGGCTACACTGACATTTGCTGTTGTCTCTTAATGGCTTAATTAAGATGTTGGTCGAATGCCAATGCTTCATCAGAAGGTGCTCAGACGACAAACTATAACGGGGAGACGTCCTATTTTTTGTTTCTCGTTTGCTTTTTCCTCGTTATGAAATCCATTCTGTTAGCGAGCTTCCCACAAACAGAATGTCTGTTTCTCTGCAAGTTTAGTCTTGGCTTGCTGGAATGAGCTTGCCTAAAACTTCCATTAATCAGAAACGCCATAGTGGTCAGTGAAATACAATTGTTAACGTCTCACAGTTGTTGAAGAGTTGTGGAATGGCTTTGTACAATCCACTTATTTCACAGCCGAAGGCAGAGATGCTCCATGGGGTCACTGAGTGCAGTGCTTGTCATAATGACCATTTCATCTCTCCCCTGTTATTCCTCTTCTTTTCAATGTCTCTTCCTAACAAAGGACGTTAACGAATTAAGAAACGCGGGCATCTCTGTTTGGTAAGGCCCAGGAGAAGGTGCCGGACCACAATCTGAAACATGAGGGTATTCGGGCTCTCTTCGAAGCCTTTTAAATTCAAACTGTCAAAACATCTTAGTTGACCGCTCAGTCAGAAAAAGATCACACGCGTTTTAACAAATTGCCTTTGATGGGCAGGGAGAAAAGAACAAGAGAAGAGAGCAGGTGGAAGGTGGAAGTACTTAGTTGTAAAAGGTTAGTTCAATTATTTCAAAATAATATTAAAGTACATTCAGTTGTGAAGTTGCTAAATAATGTTTGGATAATGATTTCAGTCAATGGTGAAAATTCAAAACTAGAAGAGTGATACTTGATAGAAAATAAAACATAGCCTACTTAGAAATGGGTATACATTAAAAAATAGTGCATAAAATAGGGCCTGCGAGAAAGGCAGGATGCCCAGACCAATGTTGCAGCCTGCCTTTGAGAGACAATACGATGATGCGTGTTGTATTCTTAACAATTGTATTGTTTTGGCACTATACAAATTATATTGAATTTAATTGAATTAACACATTTTCCTCTTTTCGCTGCAGTTTTGGTATCTTGTTAATCATCATTAGTTTGCAGTAGGCCTAATAGATGCTATAAATGAGTATCTGCTGTTTGGCCATTGTGTGTTTAGTCATGCTAGTAAAGCAACCTTGAATTTGGACTCCATAGGCTAATAAAGAACCTCGCCAATATTGGTGTTGCATATAATAAATATTTAATTAAGTCCCTGTGGGTGGGAATTGTGACTTGAGCTATCTGGCCATGAATTGGCCGATTACAACACAGATTAAGTTCACAAATACTAGCAGGTGCAACGCAGCAATACTTGCAAAACAGGATTTAATAGCATTTAGATGCACCTTTCCATTGAAACCAACAGGTTGTAAGGGTATTTTTGCTTATTAGTTGTATTTGGATTGGTTGATGCTTTGTGTCAAAGCAAAAGGCTGCAATGCAATAGCAAATAATATAATGATATCATAACAGAAGTCATAAGAACTGTAAAGGAGTTTTGGCTAAGTAAATTCGAGCTTGGCTGTCAACACCCCTCTCTCTCTCTCTCCCTCTCTCTCACACTCTGTAAGTGCGTGCGTGCGCGTGTGCGAGTGTGTTTCTGGGCACTGGAGGGAGTGGAGAGAAGCAACACAGTTATATAAATCCATACCGAATTAATGGAACACTTCTCTACCAAGGCGGAAAAATATGTAATATTATAAGAATACTGTGGAACACAGCTTCGCAGGATAAATCAAATGAAGGTTTATAACCCTAACGTGATGTTAATGTTGTTTGTGGCTTTTTCTATTAGCCAATATGATGTGAAATTGATTCAGAAATGAAGTAACGTGCGCCTGTTGGCTCTGCTGTTACTGCTTGATCAGAGGTCGGATAACACCAACCCAACACTGGAGGCGCCCTAATCCGAATAATTCACTCGCTGGATGTTAGTATTGTTGGCTGAATCATGGTGCACGGATGGCATTTCTAACCCTCTCAAGTTGCTATAAGATGTATTTTCTCTTGTATGGCAAAGTATTTATCGGGTGAAATCTCCAGTTGGTGCGTTTGAAGTTACTCTCTTTTCCCTGATATCCCTCATATATTTTTTTAATCAATGACCCTGTTTTGTCAATTACTAGGTGAATAGTAACACATGTGACCTTTCAACCGCGTGTGTTTTCCGTTTTGCTGATTTCGCTGCGACACAGGTAGTGGCACACCACTTCCACCCCTTGTTCGAGCCTACGTGGGCGCTGACGCAAGCACGCTAGATCAGACTTCAGTTGGAGAGCACCGCGCGTCTTCACTAGCACTATGGAGAGCGACGCGCTAAGTGGTGGTCACGGCGGGGAGCTCTGTTGACAATTGTCCTATACTTTTTTTTTCCTTCGTCCGCAGCAAGTTAGGAGCTCCTCCCCTCTAAATGAGGTAAGCCGGGTAAGACGGAGCCTCCTTAATTACTAATATCTCGAGTCCAAACGATGTGTCCCTTGTCCTAGAAGCCCCGTCATGCATGCAGTGTCTCGATCCGATCGCGTCTGACCTTTTTTCCCTTTTTCAAGTACCGAAAGAGGGGGAGACGGCCCCCCTTTTTGGTTTTTGCCGGGCATGGGAGATCAGAGGGAGCCGACAATGGTGCAGAAGTCCACTTCGTTCAGCATCAAGAGCCTGCTGCTCCCGACGAGGTATGATAGCCCGGACGCAGGAGTCTCCGAAGAGAAAAACGTCCCAGCTTCGGACTCAGAGAAATCACCGGAACCGGAGGACATGGAGCCTAAGACTTTGGGTCAGGAACCACAACCGCAACCCTCTGCACCTTCGCGGGACGAGGAAGAGGGGAGCACAGAGCAGCCCGCAAAGCAAGTCAAGAATGGGAAATTAGACAAGCCTCCGTTCAGCTACAATGCGCTCATCATGATGGCCATCAGACAGAGTCCCGAAAAGCGACTCACGCTCAATGGCATCTACGAGTTTATCATGAAGAACTTCCCTTACTACCGTGAGCACAAACAAGGATGGCAGAACTCCATACGGCACAACCTGAGCCTCAATAAATGTTTTGTGAAGGTGCCACGACATTACGACGACCCAGGCAAGGGAAACTACTGGATGTTGGACCCGTCTAGTGACGACGTCTTCATCGGCGGGACGACTGGGAAGCTTCGGCGTCGCTCGGCAACCTCTAGGGGTAAACTGGTCATGAAGAGAGGTCTCCGTTTTGCGCCCCTCGGACTGGGCTTAGGCGAGCGGCCGAGCAACCCTCTCTACTGGCAACTATCCCCATTTTTACCTCTCCATCCCCCGCACTATAATGGGTCTACCCACGGATTTCTAAACCAAGGACACGGGTACGGCTCCCTGTTGCCCGGCGTCGATGCGCTCGGCACCGGGGACGTCTCACGTCAAATTATCGGGAGCTCGAGTGGGAGTCTCAACCTTTCAAACGGATACGGGGTCGGCTCTCCCCAGGCCGCCGGTTTGCTCTCTGGGCACAATGGATATTACGTTCCGGGACAACAAGCACAGTCTCTGCAAAGCGGACCAGGGTACGGTATCTCCAGCTCCCCACCCACCCTTATATCGGACTCGCTACGGACTTCCCTCCCTTCTTACTCCCCGACGCTGTCCAGTGGATTTTCTGGTGTCTTGTCACAGCACAAGAGGGTCGCGCCCAGTTCTTTCTTGAGCTAAGCTCGCTTTCGGGCGTGTACTGTAAACTTTTCCCTTCTTGAAAGTCCTTGACACTGCCTCCCTCTCTATAAGAGCAACGAAACAAATGCAACCTCCCCTTTTTTGCATTCAACAAGGACTATAAATTCTAATGTACATAAGGGAACCTGCTTTTGAATTCTTTCTTAGATTAACGTCATGCCAAAGGCAATACTATGTTTTTACTATTGTTGTTATTTATAGGTTGAGCGTTTTAATTTATGTTTTTTATTTATTGAACTGTAAACTTGTTATTTTTTCTCTATCCGTATGAAACACCATGTTTGGTTAAATGGATCAGACTTTGTCGTAATTATTCTGTTAAGTTTTCTTTTGTGAAATCTATACAATGTCCCCCAAATGCTGCGCCTTATCGACTGCAAATGTTCTATAAGAGACACGGAGAGAGAGAGAGAGAAAAAAAAAGAAAGTAGTCTCCATAGAGAAGAGTTCAGCACATTGAAATGGACCACTCATATATGAAAAATAAGGAGATTTACTTTTAATACATTTTCCTACACTTTATGAAGACTACTGTAGCCTACTGAGTATTTTTGGATGGAATTGTACTGGCTATTCTAAAAACCTGTTTGGGACACTAGACGTAGCAGCAGAACGGGTATTTGTTAAGATCATGTGTACCTCAGAACAGACAAGTTCGATCCTATACACAAGTGCTCAGGATCGACCTTTTGACCCGTCGTTACAAGCACACATGATCTCTGGTCAAGCCAGTGCCATGTAGGCCAATAGTGAGATTGCCTCAACCTGGATGATCTATGTGGTGACAGTACAGCCATAATTTGCTGAGGCTTGCACTGAAATTCTATGCATATAATTGACATTCCCCATGCACTCACGGATATATTTTATTATATTCCTTGACAATAAGAGTATTATTGCTGTGTCAGAAATGTTGGCCGCTCGTCAGAGTTATCGACACGCCAAGCACAGTCATTCTCGGCGTTTTTTGGGGATGCGCCGTGTTTTCAGGTGGGATGGCCGTTACTTTGATATTTAAAGCAATGCGAATTTCGTACAAGACACATGAAGTGTTTGCACTTTTAGTTCATATAGGCCTAGCCATTTACAAATGTGAAACGTTCGTACTAGTTTGCTGTTTTCTTTGTTTGTTTCTGTAAATTAAATTTGAAATCGATAAAATGGCAAAATAAAGTATTGTAATATTTCCTTACAAAGAATGTCACAATGTCTTCAAAGCAGAAGTTGAATGCTGATCAAAGGGTCCTTTGCATATGTTTCCCATCACTGTTCACAGACTCATCGAGAGCATTTTACCCCCCAAATAAAAAGGCCTGCGTTAAACAATCATGTAAATGGCGTCTTCCGAACAGAATGAACGGTTAAAATCAAGTATTTAAGAAAATTAACAGACTGAATTGTGTTTTTTCTTTATTATGAATGAATTCAGGCCAACGAAACGAATCACAAAGGATTCAACCAGCAGGCCAACCTGAAAACTTAAAACTGGATGGACAACAACATTTATTTTGACCGCTGGTATTTCCTAAACACAAAATTCGGACACTGACGATGGGCCATTCGCCCAGCTGGAAACTTCAAGAAGAAAATCTCAATTTGTGAGCCTCTCTCCATAAGTAGCAGGTGACCAGAAAGACTAAAGTCTGGCCTATTAGCAATGAGATAGGCAGTAGTAAAATACTTTCACCAAGTACACTAGTATAAAGCTGATGCATGATAAAAACTAAAAAAGTAGTTGTAACATTTTTAATATCTTCACATCACTAAAGTGCTCATGCACTGTAATACCACACAATATTTTACACTTTGAACATGGTGCAGTGTAAAACCTTTTTAGGCGTTGCTAGGTGGTTGCTAACAGTGCTGAAGGTATCTGAAGTGCATTCACGCAACTGAGACACAGCCTCAGCCTATTTCATTTCTCCAGAAACCACCCGTGTCATGCCCATGAAAAGATCGTGAACTACTGAGAGCCATTTCTGAAGGCCAAAGGGAGATGTTTAGGGTCGAGTACAGGGCTGATAAGGTAGTCAAATCCAAATGACTGTGAGCGGGGGAGGAGCATTGACGAGGACATAGTGAGCAATACGAACAGAGGACAGGGATAGCAGCAATGATGAAAATGCGAAGGAGCTGAAGGAACCGCGGAATACAGAGCAATAGGTGTGTGAATCCAGTCAGTGTTGACAGTGCACAGTGGGCTGATTTTGAGACCGCTCCATCCCCAGAGAAGATGCAATGAGGTAATGCGCTCACATACACGTTCGTCTGTCGTACAAAGAGTGGGAAATCACATACGGGGCTACTGGTGTAGGCCAGCTACTGTCCATTTGAAGTAGACCAATAAATAGGCCGCTGTGAATCTAATTGTAAAACTCAGTTAGACAGTGGTCAAACAGCCAAAAAGAAGTATGTTGTCAATATTTCTTGAGCAGAGACCTATTTATTAAAAACATGTAATATAATGCGCTCTTTCCAATTTGATTTGTAAATATATATTTGATTTGTAAATACATTACCCGCTGCAAACGGAAACATATGATCCACACACAGCTAAAGCCGTCTGGGGATCTCTGCTAAGCTAATTCATTAAATAGAATTTAAGAAAGTATATAGAGCATTCTATATAACATTCCGAAGTTTAGACCAATGAAAAGACACAGAGGAGAAAGAGGGGAAGGGAGATAAAGGACGGAGAGAGAGAGATCTTTTTGGTCCTCCTGATGGACGAGGACGCGCAACAACTTGTACAGGCTGTAACTGTCAAATGTCCTGACCCCCTTTTCCGAAAAATCTGGCCTGATGGTTTCCATTCTGTGACCACGGAGAAGCCCTGTGTGTAAATAAACAGAACATTTTTTTGATAAAATAATATTTTCCAATAAGATGATTGTAATAATTGTTCGTAGTTCAATAATTATGAATACTTATATTTCCCATTACCCCCTCAGTGATTTTGTATACATTTGTATAAATCGTGCATAGGGTGCACTATTATTATGGCATGTAATGTGAAAATATAGTAATGTATAAATATATGCAATTGATAAATACAGTTTTTAATTAGGTTATGAAAATAATTATAGTTTCTCCCAATAGTAAATAAGTTGACCTTTTGTCACATTGAACCCTTTGTTTAAAACTTGTAGAAGTACATCTATATTCATACGTAAATGTTTACATAATATGTAGCATGTGTGATACATCACATTCTGTAAAATTTCAAAATGTTTGGATTGAATGTTTGGAAAAATATCAACTTCTGTTGGATCTTTCTTAACAACAAACAAAGCCTGCATAGTAGTTTAAATAGGATAGTTATCTTTATAAAGTAATTTTAATCGTATAATAATCATTTAAATAGTAGTTGAAATAGTATTGTAATATAGTAATCATTTATATAGTATTTTGTTTTCTGCCAAATCTAGTGCAATACACACTCAGTGATCTGTCTGTGAACTCATGCTTGATTTGTATGTGTGGACGATAAAACGATAAAATAAATGTAAAATGTCTTCTTGAGATCTGATAACAATTTGCATTCACACTGTTGCCGCACATTAGTTTTATTTATATTTTGTACATTATTGTTTTAGAAGATATGTTTACATGAGAGACAGCATTTCACTTTAGTCATCACAGCACAGACCTTTGAGTATTTAGTTATCAAGTAGAGAAAGCGTTAGAGATGCATTTACGAAATAAAAGTGTGATGGCTCAACAGTACACATATTTTCTATAAGGGCAATCTTCAGGTGTATTATGTTATATTTTAAAGTAGCGTAAAATAAGCACTTATTTCAACTGTCATTTATGCGACTAACATGGTTCTGCCTGTATTGAGATCTGAGGGAGAAGTTTGGAAGGCAGCCACTAATTTGAGTCACACTTCGGTGTGGTCACCAATCACCACACTTTCAGGTTCATTTTTTTTTCAGTTCAGTTTTATGGCAAATCATCCTTTAATCCCCTTGTGTCCAAAATAACAGAATTCTGTTTTGTAGACCCTCCCGAATGTTTGCTTTACATAAAAGGACATTCTCACCAAATAAATGTCTCAAAAAGGAAACTGTATGGTGGCGTTAGCAAGGGAATTACAGTAAAACTTTATGTCAAGTAAATGTTGATTTATCCCCAAGGTATGAGGCTATTAAACCAAGCCAAAGTCTGCACCCCAACGCCATACTGTTGATTTATCCCCAAGCTATGAGACTATTTAACCAAGCCAAAGTCTGCACCCCAACACCATAATGGTGATTCATCCCCAAGCTATGAGACTATTTAACCAAGCCAAAGTCTGCACCCCAACACCATAATGGTGATTCATCCCCAAGCTATGAGACTATTTAACCAAGCCAAATTCTGCACCCCAACACCATAATGTTGTTTTATCCCCAAGCTATGAGACTATCTAACCAAGCCAAATTCTACACCCCAACACCATAATGTTGATTTATCCCCGGAAACACTGCAAATTACCCTCCTTCCCTCCTGACCTTGCTTTGACTCATTCTTCAATGGGCCTCTGAACTATTTCAACAGAATTCCTGCCGGACTCTCTTTCTCCGTATCTCTCACTATCATCTCTAAAGCTTCATTGCCTTTTTGCATAGTGCTTCAACGCATTGGTGCCCATACTGGGTCTGTATCCTGGCAGTTATTCAGACAAAACGACCGGCATTAGCATAATTTCCCTCTTGTATTGTTCCTATCTATCTGTCTCGCTAGTACAACATCCTCCGCTAAAATCCACAGTCGTGACCCAGGAAGTTATTTGTAACGACGGTGCTCAGTGTCTAAGGCTCTGGAGGCTCAATCCTTGACCCCCTCTGTCTTGGGTTAGTGACCTTCTGTTTGGAGGGTTAACGAACGAAGGCAGACTAAAAGACTTAGCTTCCTCTTCCAGGTCACGTATGGCAACAAAACTAATCCTTCCTTCAGATCGTGTCTTTCAGGTTCTTTTCTTCGGTGGCTCAGAACAACAACAGAAAGAGCCTAAGGCCATTAAGGGAGAACTTAGGAGATCAGTGGGTTCCTCCATTAAGGCTTAAACAAACCAAGCAAGTCAGCCGTGAACCAAGGGTCCAGGCCAGCCCACTTGAGCAGTGACATGTTCATGTGTGCACCTGGAACAAAAAGAGGATTAAGAGTTGAATTGAAGCGTCCATTTCTCAGACATTGCTTGCAAGTGCGAACCATGCATACAGACACACATTGAGTGGTGTAATTTCAAAACAAGGCAATTATGTTTTGGTGTTTTGTTAGTTAGTGCCATAATCTAAATGTGTGTGTATACATATATATATATATATATATATATATATATATATATATATATTAAATAAAAAGATAGATATACAGATATGCAGATACTTTTATACTATGATACTAATGTAGGAATACAATTGAGGTTGTTTAGTCATTCATCATATTGGTACATGTAGATAGATAGATAGACTGAAAGATAGACCGATAGATAGATACTTGTATACTATGATACTAAAGTAGGAATACAATGGAGGTTGTTTAGTCCTTCATCATATTTGTACATATATAGATAGATAGGTAGACCGATAGATAGATCCTTTTTAGTATGATACTAACGTAGGAATACAATTGAGGTTGTTTAGTCATTCATTATGGTTGCATAACACTGGGTGCTGTTCCTGTAATTGCCTTGCATACAATGTTATTTGTAATATTTCTTCTGGAGTGAATTATATTGTAATTTTGTCCCTTAGTGCTAGAGAGGTTATATACTGTATATATATATATTTCTGCGGCCCATGATATCTAAACAAGGGTGCAACACCCCCACACAGCTAGTGATCACGCTGGTACAGTCATTCACAGTGAAAGGCTCAGTTAGCCACTCTTTTTGTCCCTGATGCTATTTCAAAGGATATGCTGTGACAAAAACATTGAGTTTTTGGAATCTCAGTTTTACATTCAATTATTCTTTAACAACGTCTTTTAAAAGTTAATGTTAACAAAACATATTTTAGACCTTACAATGTTTTAAAATAAATATATATATATTTATAAAGTTGAAGTGTGATGGAGTGTTGTGAAGTCAGCGATGCCGCAGCCCATAGGAAGGCTTTGTCTGTGTGATTGTTCCTCTTATCTCCACCTGAAAGTTAAAGGCTCTATTTTGTTGGCCCAGGTGAATGTGTGTGTGTTTGTGTGTGTGTGTGTGTGTGTGTGTGTGTGAGGGTGAGTCTGTGTGTGTGTGTGTGTGTGTATGTGTGTGTGTGTGGGTGTGTGGGTGTGTGTGTGGGTGTGTGGGTGAGTGTGTGTGTGTGTGTGTGTGTGTGTGTGAGTGAGTGTGTGTGTGTGTGAGGGTGAGTCTGTGTGTGTGTGTGTGTATTTGTGTGTGTGTGTGTGTGAGTGTGTGTGTGTGTGTGTGTGTGTGTGTGTGTGTGTGTGTGTGTGTGTGTGTGTGTGTGTGTTTGTGTGTATGTGTGCGTGCGCGTGTGGGTGTGAGCATGTTTGTGTGTGATAGAGAGATGGAAAGAGAGAGAGATTGTGTATGTTTGTGTAATGGTGTGTTGCCCCAGGTGTGTGTTCCATTTGTATGCAAGTGTCTCTGTCTCTCTGTTTCTCCCTCTCTCGCTTGTGTGTATATATGTGTTTATATGTTTGTGTGCTTTTCTCTCTTGCTTGTGTGTATATATGTGTTTATATGTATGTGAGCTTGTCTCTCTCGCTGTGTGTGTTGAAGTTAGCTAAGCTGCTCCGTGTCTGCCATTAAATCCTACTCCCCCACCCACAAGCCTATACTAGAAAACAAATTGAAATGTACAGGGGTGTGCTGGATTTTTCTCTGTTAATTTTCTTCCACACTGTTATTAGATTATATATGCAAAACCATCCACCCTGATGAGGTAGAACTTCGAAAATTATGTGTATGGAAAACATCAGACATTTTATTTCGAAGTGGAAATGTACACAATAAAAGCCTCCTGTGTTTAATACGTAAATGGAAACACTGTATTTTTGAAGGATTATGGCCAACAAAATGGGTAAATTCATGCTGAAATGTGATGGCTAGGGTTAGCGTGGGGCTAGGGTTTACCAGACATAATATAATAGAGCAAAGCAGCAGAAAGAAAGACAGAACAGAAATAAAAAGACAGCTATAGAATCAAACAGTGAGTATTTTTTTTTATATGGCAGGAAGTTAAAACTATAAGTCTACGTATAGTCAACAGCACTATGTGAACCATCTCAGCATATTTCCAAAGTATCAAATTCCCAAAAGTTATATTCCACTTAAATTCTGGACAAAGTGTTTTGTGAGAAACCTTGCTGGGTAAACAGTTATTAATGTTTGGCTAATTTTGTTACGATTCAAATTCATAATTTCATTTCAATAAACATTAGGTCATATGTGTCCAATTTGTGTTACATTTTCATTTCAAGTTTATTTTTAATTCCAACTCTAGTTAATTTTCATTCAACAATTTCCTTTCTTTTCATTGCAATAACCTAAATTTCATGTTTATTCATTGTATGTGAAATATCTGTGTGGAACTCAAGCACAGCATGCATGAATCTCAGCATTATATCGGAACCTTCGATTATCCCCAAAAAATGTAAAAGTAGACTTTCAATATCAATTCTCAATATTAGCATTGCAGCGATAGTTGGGTAAGAGATACTATCCCTTTTAGGAATTTAGGAATATTTGAATTCTTCTAACTTAAAAATTGAAACACAGCTTACATCCATCATTGAGAAAAAGGAGACTTTCAATATAATTTGTCAGTATTAGCAACGCAGCGATAGTTGGGTAAGGGGGACGCGTTAAAGTGGAACGACATAGTGAAGAAAATAATTTAATTCTTATAAGTTTGAAATGGAAACACAGCTTACAACCATCATTGAGAGTAAATAATTAAATGGATCCAGAGTAGAAGATGTGATGGAAATGAATAATTTTCATTTAAGCTGTTCCATGACAAAACCTATTTTGTGTAAGTATTTTATGGCTGCTTAAATAACACTGTAAATATTATAAAAAAAAGAAATGCCTCTCTGTACATTTGTCATTAATAGACAAGTCACAAAAAAAAAAGTAACTACTATTGCTAATGCTCAAATAATAACATCTGACACTTATGAATGTCAATTGTGCATATATAAATGTTACCTTCAGGAGACTGACTTATAGATATCTACATAAAATGTTCCTCAGCGTCTATTTCAGAAACCTGAGACAACGGACGGTTGAAAGACTTGAAACTATAAATATGGGTGGATGAAAAAGTAGCAGAGATGTAATGCTGGTAGTGCAGGTTAAACACCTCTGTCACACAAAAATATAGTTTTACATACATATAAAATACAACAAGGAAGCAAACAAACAAACAAGCAAGCAAGGTAGCAATCTAACGAAATTATGGCGCCCTCCATTTACAGCAACTCCAGATCTATTCCCATCAGGCCATACTGGCAGCCATTTTGTGGCAAAGGTCTCGGCTGCATGTGACAGTAGGATCAACGAGGGGAAGATTAAAATGAAGGGGAAAAAAAACAGGACCACAAAAAAGGAGGCCACAGACATCTTTTGAGAACTTCACAGAAAAAATGGATTAGAGAGCCTTTGTGAAGTTATAGCCCACTTGATGCTGCCACTTTGAGGTTAACTGATAGGACCCCATTGGCACGCTAGGGTGGCGCGCTGATGATGGGCATGCGCAAAAACAAACGCGTGATTCTCTGCATTTTGTGTCCAGGCTGCCTTAACTGCTCGCATGTGTGTTGCACCAAGTCTGTTCTGAGATGGAGTCTTGCTGGCGAGACTATTTCAGTTTATTTTTTTGTATTTATTTTTTTACTGCATTATAGTGTATATTTTATTATAATTAAATAATTATTAGTATTTTTTGGTCCACTTTTTGGAGGGATCTGTGTTTTGAAAACAAGGTATTGTAACATGGTTTAGTGACCCGGGTAAGTTAACTCAGAGTAAGTGGTAAACCTCCTAATAGAAGAGCCCTATGGCTTTATTCTCCCAGCAAAAACAAAGTCTTAGGGGTCTTCTATTAGGAGGTTCATCACTTACTCCGAGTTAACTTACCCCGGCCACTAAATCACATACTTGGAATACCCCTCAGGTCTTCCTGCGTGTAAACACCTCTAAAATGGCGGCCCGGTTTGGCGTCCTTCATGTGATAGATTTGTTGTCTTTTTCATTTGGTATAATTCCATTTGAAGCAAGGGTGTGACAGAGGACAAGTGCAAAACAGTCGACCTACCCACATTTTTGTGCGAAAATGTGTGGCATTAAATATGCGTCAGTGGCTAAACAAAATGACCTGACCTGTACTAGTCACACCTCGCCTCCAACAAAACGAAGACAAAATGTTTACATCATTAGACTACCTGTCAGCTTCTTGCAAGCAGCAATATCACAACACAACCCCTAATGGCACATACTGATATGCACTTCACTTGAAACAACAACAACAACAACAACAACAACCAATACAATCTCCCACCTAGCCCGAGGCTTGTGGGCATGACCAACACGAACGAAATGAAAACAGCCCCATTCCCCCTGTCACTCACAAAACAGCAGTAGAGACAGACATCGGCTAAAAGCCTGTACATGTCATAGTTTTTTTTTTTTTCATGTCAGCGCCCAGTTACCTTATACGCCACTGGAAAAGCAGGCTGTCCTTAAGTCGAGAGTTTTGCTGGAGTGCAATGCTAGACAGAAGCAGAGCTTAGAACATGGCAGCTTTATGATGCAGACCTCAACTGAAATATCATGACCTATAGTTGGCCCACCTCTCCAAAATCCTATTTGACAAGAAAAAAATGAGCAGAGTAGAGGGGAGACTACCCCCCCCCATCCCACCCCCCCAACTCCATCCCCAAAGCCCCGCCACCACACCTCAACACCCCCATCCCTCTGTGCTCAACACCAGAGCTGTCATCAGGACAAAGGAAAGCCCACTTATCTTGGGGTATTTCCACTCCATCCACCACAGTTTGAATAACTTTTAACCTGCCCTGACTCCAAAGGAACTGGTGCCATATTTGGCGCGGGAGCACCTTGGAAGAAGACAGGGCCAAGTAGAGTGAGTAGGGCCTGTGCATTGATGAGAAATATACACTAATATAACGTGTGATTTTTTTCAAAATATATACTAATATAACGTTTGATTTATGTGAAGGAGAAATATTTACTTACTAATATAACATGCGATTTGTGAGAATGCATACAGTTGTATTTATTGCATACGTTGTGAGATGATACGTTCTTTTGTGTGTGTGTGTGTGTTTGTGTTATTATTGCATTCAATGTAATCTATACTGTAAGCTCTTTATATTGGTTTTGCGATTCTTGGGAACTTTGGTGTTGTTTTGGTGTTGGGTGATCACCAGGAGATCTTCTTAATTTCATAGCATGGTGACCTTTTTACGAAAGTAAGTTGATGGCTTCAACCAGGGATCCGTGATCCTGCATGAGAAATGTATTATCTACGGAGGAAATGCCCTCTCACATCAGCATACCATCTAACGTTCTTGAAATATATCTATTCTCTTATGGAATTTGGATAGTGAACTTTAACTTTATCCAGGAACAAAAAAGCTTGTGTGCATTGCGTTGTGTCTGACCTCATAGAATAGCCTTTAGTGACCCTCTGGTGTGGAGGACTTGAAGAGGCACAAAGAAGCAGAAAAGTGTTTTGGCCACATTTTAAACGATGTGTCTGAACTTATAAATGACCTAATGCTCAGTACATTCTACTTATTTTATCGATCCTTATTGTAAACAAGACATGCTTGAGAGTAAGGTTCGATTGAGATTAAGTTCAACGATATGATTGGTAATGTATAGTAACATATACATTTGAGGACCACATACTAGGTACAACGCTAATAAGAACACCATTATCTTTGGACCATATATATATTTTAAAATTATATTAAATTATTTATTTTTCACATATTATTCCTAACTTTTTTCCCCATTATTCTTATTATAACTATGATATTATCTTATCAGTTATCTCATTATTTAATGTGAAGTGAGAGAATGTGATACTTTTCCTCAGAGTTTTTTTCTAAATCAAGCAGTATTCATGCAAGATTTTTATTTTAAGGCTTAAATGAAAACAGTTTGTCACAGTTCGTGATTAATTGTTAATTGTTTTACCTACATTAATCTGCTTGAGACCAGTAACTTAAAATACACAAAAACAAATCACATCTCAGCGACAAGCTGACTAATCTGAGCGACTAGCCATTCTTTCTGTAGCCTGTAGGGTTTTTGTTTTATTTGTTTACATTTTGTTGTAATAATAACGCCAAACCTTCTATGTATTTTACAATTTAGTACAAAGTGCACAGTTATTTGTAAATATATCGCTCTGCTGAAGCTGGCCATATTTCTAACAAGAAACTAAACACTAAAATGAAATGGCAAAAGTCTCTTATTTAAACCATAATTTAGGAAAAAAATGAATTCAACAATATATAAGACATTCTGTCCCTTTTTCAGGGTGCAGTTTGCTACAAAATGTGATTATGTGTGTCAGAAACTAGATGATAAAATCATAGTCATTTTTATCTTTTAAATTAAATTTTAGACCATCACCCCAATTAAACCACTGTGGCTAATGCGGACCATTTCTACTTTAAAGGCCTAATTAAAATAAATATTCTAAATACGCCTTTTGTCCTCCTAATACAAATACAGATAAATAATCACTCTGGTGTTTTTTGTCACACTTAACACCTTTAAACACATTTAAATGTAGGCCTAACAGTCAGTTAACTTGTTTGCATAAACAGCGTCCTGTTGTTTTCTGTCAAGCTACTATGTAACCATGTATGCATTCCAAAAGTTTTATATAAGCTGTGATAACACATGTAGGTACGGCAGCTACTGTTGATTTCTTTTATCAATTTGTATGTAATGCACAGTGTGTGTTTTATGGTGCGCTGTGTCCTGTTTGTGACGTTGTGTCTTTTTATCCACCCTGCTCAGAAACATGTAACGGGCTTTTGGTTTAAATGCTTAAATGCAAATTCTTAGAAACAGTTATCTCTGTGTGTACCACCACTACCCACGTAGCAAAGGGCTTATCAAATAGAACAAAAATAAATGCAGATAGATATTTTGGACAAATCTGTGCCTAGAGTGGATAATTCATATCAAATACTGTAGAACACAAAATGTGTTTCTATGCGTTTTTTCCTCATGATGTGAGGAGCCCTTCATCTGTCACATTATCACACTTCAAATCAAGCAAAACAAAAACTAGAATCCAATCAGTCTTACAATAAGTGAATATAGTGTCAGAGAGTGAAATAAATGTCAGTATAAAAGCTTTGAACCAAGCCAGCAGTAATTATTAGCAATATTGTAAAATAGACTTTAAGTATAGACATGGAAGAAAATGGGAAAGTATAATAAACAATTGTATAATACACTTTGAGAAGTATAGACATTGAAGAAAATGAGAAAGTTATGTAAAGAAACCCCTGTGGATAAACCAGATAAATAATTAAAGCTTAATTGACCTGTTCGATTCACATTTACATAATAACCTCTGTGATTCGACTTGAATTTGTTTTTTCACTCAAATCCCCCCAGCATTTAATTTTCATGTTGGATTTGGGAAAAGACTACATTGTATTTATGCTCTGAAACCTATTTTGCTCTTTTACATTTCAGAAAGAAAATTATGTGTCGATAACCAAGACGTCAAGTAAATCATTGGCGTGTGACCAATGGTGTAGTAATTAGATTAAAATCGTTACAGACTGACACTGTTAAAGGCTAAGTAAATGAAATAAATTCCAAGGCTTATTGGGGTTTGATTTGAGCGTGGGCAGTCTAGCCTTCACCTCTCCACCTGGCTAAACTGTAGAGATTAACGTTCTCTCTCTCTGTTGGCTTCCCCCCTTACTCCCCCTCTCCACTCAGTCTATCTCTCTCCCACTCAGTCTATCTCTCTCTCCCTCTTTGTCTCCCTCCTCCTCTCTCCTCGCATAGGTGGAAGGCGATGTGGCGGCAATAGAGGGTCTCCACGGCGATGAGAGCGCGCGGGGGCCGGCCCCTACTAGCGTGCTTGACGACTTGTGAAGTAATCAGTGTAATGAAGTCAGGCTTTGACCCCTGTGACCCCCCCCCCCCCCTCACACACACACACCCACACTTCTCTCAGTTAGACTGGGGCAGGGGTAGATACTGATGGGAAAGGGCTGGTGTGGAATGGACCGAGTGTGTGTGTGTGTGTGTGTGTGTGTGTGTGTGTGTGTGTGTGTGCGAGTGTGTGTGTGTGTGTGTGTGTGTATTTGTGAGTGTGTGAGTGTTTAAGAGAGCGAGAGAGAGAGACATGGTGTGTTAGACAGACAGAGAGAGAGGGGGTCTGTGTGTGTGAGAGAGAAGCCGGTGTGTGTGTGTGTGTGTGTGTGTGTGTGTGTTTGTGAGAGAAAGAGAGAGAGTGTCAGAGAGAGAGAGAGAGAGAGAGAGAGAGAGAGAGAGAGAGAGAGAGAGAGAGAGAGAGAGAGAGAGATGGGGGGTTTTGTTCAGGGTGAAAGGTTAAGCAAACAGGCCGGTGCATTCACCATGCCACAGGAGCCAGCTTTGCTAAACGCCAATCTAGCGGAGGAAGGAGGAGAGGAATACTTGAGTAGACATGGCCTGTCGTAAGTGCCAGGGCCAACAGCTCGAGTGTGAATCAACCCGAGCGGCCTCAAGAATAACAGTTTGTCTTCCACCACACGGTCAGGCAGGGACGGACACCAGAGGGGTCAACGAGGGTCAAGATGTCATGTAGTTAGCACACACAGAGAGGAGGCGTTAGACGTGCAAAACTGGCACTTCTCATTAGTAACTCATAAGGAAGTGGGTAAATCATGGAATTAGCAGCAATTTAGGTTCCCACAGTGGATAGGCAACAATTCCAGCAACAGTACGAAATAAATGTTTAAGTCCTTTCCATTTCTTTTTTATATTATGGTTCCCATAAAAATGGATGGATTGCTCCTCACTCTGAATAATAGACCTTTAACTTCCGAGTCACATGACCTGGAATTCCTCTCAGGTCTAGAGTAGCTAAGCTGAATCAGATTGTTATGATTTGTTTTCTGAGGAAGGCTACTTCTCATAGTATTATTGTACTATTGTTACTGTAAGAATGCCTTGAGGAAAAACAATAACAGATTTTAGCATGATGGCACGTGGTTGTTAAAATCTTTTTAAAGTTTTGTAGCTTTGCTAAATCAGGTTGCTGTACCGTAGGTTATTTTGGATTGGCAGAGGCAATTTGGATGAAGGAGGGTCAAAGTGTTACATAGCTAACACACAAACAGGGACTGGGACCTTGACTAGAAAGTACAGTAAATAACATTATTACGTAGTGTCTGGCTGTCTGTCAAAATGTGTATTTGAAAAAAGAAAAGATTGGATATACTGATATACACACATATATATAGCTTTTTCATGTAGCTCTGGTGTTTTGTATTCATGTATGTATTGTTTGTGAGTTGTATGTGCTTATGTGCTGAGGAGTGTTTTTTACTGTTCCCACACTGTACTCCTCTAGACTAGGAGCATAGTCTGGGTGTTGTCTTTTCTCTCCTCCCCTCCCCAATGTTATGCTGTAATTCTTCTCTATCTTTAGCCAGTTTCACTCTGGCAGGGGGACTGCCAATGGAAACTAGCCTTTTGGCTACAATTGGGTGCATTTACATTTAAATGTTTATTAATGCACACTGTCCCTCATCAAATAAACAAAACAAATCAAATCAAATATTATATCATTTATAATGATTTGCCACAACAGTAGAAGTAGTAATGTGAGTCTTGTAGGTCAAATCACATAATTATGAGTTTTAATATGATTACTTTAGTTATTATATTATATTAAATAAGCATCACGCGTATTGGATCTAGCCTTCCTCTGACTGTTCTTTCAAAACATTGTAGTTATTTTAAATCGTTTCACAATGTATGAAACGGAATTGCAAGTCAAAGATATGTCTTTATTCCTGTAGTTACATTCTAACTCCTCTGAGGTCCTCTTAGAATTCTGTAATAATGTAACCCTTGAAAGGAGTGTGAATAATGTGTGTGTATGTGTGTGTGTGTGTGTGTGTGTGTGTGCGCGTGTGTGTGTGTGTGCGTGTGCGTGTGTGCGTGTGTGTGTGTGTGTGTGTGTGTGTGTGTGTGTGTGTGTGTGTGTGTGTGTGTGTGTGCATGTGCGTGCCTGTGTGTGTGTTATCATATATCACATGTGCAGGTATCGGAGAATGAGAGTTGCATTTGAGAATATATGTGTGAGACTATGCACACGTATGTGTGTGTGTGCAAAATGTGTAGGTGTGTGTTTGTGTGTGTGTGTGTGTGTGTGTGTGTGCTAATTCTACTTCACCCCTCCTTCTCCTCCTCCTCCCTTCACTACACACTGATGCCTATTTACCCTGACAGCCCCCCTCTGACTGGTTACAACATGGCCGCCATTCAAACCAAATTAAGACGGCCCACGTTCTGGCATAAAGGGTAGCCGCCTGAAAGAGAGGCTGAAAAAAAGAAAAAAAAAGCCCCATGAAATATTAAATGTGAACGCAGTGGTAATCTAATTCAAAATGACTTAATAGCTTGTGGCTGCATATAGCAGGCATGTGTGTATGGTTTAATTCAAGCTAATGCACATTTGATATCGCACTTAATCGAGGGGAGATGGGGAATGATCTTATAGAGGGGCCACAATGAACAAGAAACGGAATAAAGGAGACTGACTGTGCGAGAGACAATGCAGCGTGGAAAAGGCAAGGGCATGTGCTGCTTGAGGAAGTGGTTGAAGAACAAAAGCAAAACCTATAGTTATAACCTATGGCCATGGTGTGGTTGGCATTTGGTTACAGAATGTTCTGGAAGAGTAGCTGCCCCTGTCGTTCGGTGTCTGATTTTTCTTTTTCCTCAAAGCGCATGCTGACAGAAAAGGGCATACGTAGCGGTCACCAGTAAAAGCTTGATCTCAAGAATGTAAATACATGTGAATGGGAGAATCGCTGGATGAAACACTCAAGTATGCATGTTTTTTTCTTTTTCTTTTTTTCCACTGCTACGCTAGCGCTAATAGTGTGCCATCAGGGGCACTGTCAGGGCCATCATGTAGCGCCGCGCTACAAGAGAAGCGCTTTTTTAGCACAGTGACCCTGGTTACCTCATGCCTCAAATATGCAAGGGTTGTTTTTACATTGCTTTGACTGCTCCATTCAGCCTCCCCATAAATAATACAGCAAACTATCCGAGCTTCTTCAGGAAGGGTCCAACAGGGGGGAGGGGGGGGGAGGGGAGGCTAACCCTCTTGGGCCTGACTTGGTCTTGACGGTCATCCATTAAGCCACAGTTTTCTTTTTGTATCTAGTGTGAATGATGTTGATGGCTGGGCCTTTTATTTCTCTTCCAGGGAAATTAACCTACGTGACCCTGATGTTTGAAACGCCGTGTTCTACCAGCACAGTAGGGGAACGCGCACTTTTTTTTCACCCAGCCATCTGTCAATCAAAAGACCTAATATGAGCTGTTTGTCCGTTAAGCTGTCAAGGCTAGTCTGTTGTGTTATATTGGCCTGTCTGATAAATAAGTGCAAACAGGAACAGGCTGAGTTGTAAGTATACGTCTTTATTAATTTCTGCATTGTTTTCAGACATTCATCCCTCCATCCTCACATTTCTAAGAAAATCTAATAGCTGATATTGGCTAAATTGCTTATCTGAAAATAAAAAGAAAAGAAAAGGAGAAGTGGAAACGTAGCTTCTGCCTGGAATTCAGATATTCAGCAGCAATTTGAGTGGAATCCAGTTACTTTAAGCTCCATGTAGAAAATTTAGTGTCTTTTTCAAGTCGGGGAAAAGTACAACAATCATAAAACTCCAGCAACTTGACGGTAAAAAAACGACGTGCCAATCGTTTGTTGAGTTATCTACATTAACGCTTCATAATTAGAGAAATAAGTGCGTCAGTTTTGATTATTCCTTGCAACTAAATATACAGTGTAGTGATTTTTTTATAAAAAGAAAAACATTTTGTAAAAACAAAATGTTTTGAGATGATTCACTTGAAGTATAGTCCAGTGCAAGGCAGAGGTTAGGGAACACTGTTAAGGGGAAAAAAAGATCACAAAATGTATTTCCTATTGTGATCATTTTGCAAGTATAGAGAGAGAGAGAGAGAGAGAGAGAGAGAGAGAGAGAGAGAAAGGGAGAGAGAGGGGGGTAGAGAGAAAGAGAGAGAGGGAGGGCAGAGAGAAAAAAAAGAGAGAGAGGGATGGCAGAGAGAAAGAGAGTGAGAGGGAGGGCAGAAAGAGAGAGAAAGAGAGAGAGAGAGAAAGAGAGAGAGAGAGAGAGAAAGAGAGAGAGAGAGACATAAAAACTGTTCTTGCTCACAGAAATGTGAAACTGACCATGGCTTCTCCTCACAGTTATAGTCCACATCACGGCTAATAAGCGCATAGCTGTCATCACCTCGGAGGCCAGCAGGCACCCAACGTGTTTGCATACTTTGGCCTATTCAGTGCCAAACAGTCATGGCAGGGATGAGTGGTCCTCAGAAATGACAAATTAAACACAACATGTATCTCCACCGCTCGACATTTTGACAAAGAAAGGACTTGACTCATCTCCCGTGTGCTAGCTGTACTCTGTGCTGTCTGAAAACATTCCCACTGCAAAATCACACAGAGGTCGAGAGACTGTGTGTGTGTGTATGTGTGTGTGTGTGTGTGTGTGTGTGTGTGGCCAGCACGAGTGTGTGTTACATCCAGCCTGCACTAACTGCAACATAAATGAACACGGGGATAGATCTAAATAAAGAATTAGGGTCAATGATGGAGTAGGGACACACTCTGGTTGACTGCTGGGTGAAGACTCCTACGCCTAAAACAGGGCTCTGTTTCCCCTTATGATTCTCTTGTCCAGAGGCACAAGGCATCCAAAACACAAACTCAACATGTTGTGTGTATGTGTGTGTGTGTGTGTGTGTGTGTGTGTGTGTGTGTGTGTGTGTGTGTGTGTGTGTGTGTTAGTGTGTGTTAGTGTGTGTGTGTAAGTGTGTGTGTGTGTGTGTGTGTTCAGGTATGTTTATATGTTGAATTGCTACGTGAACTTCTGACCCTTACTCTTCATCATCATCATCATCATCATCATCATCATCATCATCATCAGCAGCAGCATAAACAGCCGGGGTGGGATTTTGGAAGGAACTCAAGCCAAGCGATGCGGCTGACACACACACTCACACATACTCCCACTCCCACACACACACACACACACACACACTCACAAACTCACACACTCACACACACACACACACACACACACACACACACACACACACACACACCCCATACTGTGGGTAGGATGTTCACAGAGGTCGCTTAGGGAGTGGAGTGTGTGTGTGTGTGTGTGTGTGTCTGCTCTGGCACTGCTGCTAACTACCCCATAGGAGTCTCTGTGTGTGTGTGTGTGTGTGTGTGTGTATGTGTGTGTGTGTGTGTGTGTGTGTGTGTGTGTGTGTGTGTGTGTGTGTGTGTGTCTGCTCTGGCACTACTGCTAACCACCCCATAGGAGTCTGTGTGTGTGTGTGTGTGTGTGTGTGTGTGTGTGTGTGTGTGTGTGTGTGTGTGTGTGTGTGTGTCTGCTCTGGCACTATTGCTAACTACCCCATAGGAGTCTCTGTGTGTGTGTGTGTGTGTGTGTGTGGGTGTGTGTGAGTGTGTGTGTGTCTGCTCTGGCACTACTGCTAACTACCCCATAGGAGTCTCTGTGTGTGTGTGTGTGTGTGCGTGTGGGTGTGTGTGAGTGTGTGTGTGTCTGCTCTGGCACTACTGCTAACTACCCCATAGGAGTGTGTATGTGTGTGTGTGTGTGTGTGTGTGTGTGTGTGTGTGTGTGTGTGTGTGTGTGTGTGTGTGTGTGTGTGTCTGCTCTGGCACTACTGCTAACCACCCCATAGGAGTCTCTGTGTGTGTGTGTGTGTGTGTGTGTGTGTGTGTGAGTGTGTGTGTGTGTGTGTGTGTGTGTGTGTGTGTGTGTGTGTGTGTGTGTGTGTGTGTGTGTGTGTGTGTGTGTGTGTGTGTGTGTGTGTGTGTGTGTGTGTGTGTCTGCTCTGGCACTACTGCTAACCACCCCATAGGAGTCTGTGTGTGTGTGTGTGTGTGTGTGTGTGTGTGTGTGTGTGTGTGTGTGTGTGTGTCTGCTCTGGCACTACTGCTAACTACCCCATAGGAGTCTGTGTGTGTGTGTGTGTGTGTGTGTGTGTGTGTGTGTGTGTGTGTCTGCTCTGGCACTACTGCTAACTACCCCATAGGAGTCTGTGTGTGTGTGTGTGTGTGTGTGTGTGTCTGCTCTGGCACTACTGCTAACTACCCCATAGGAGTCTGTGTGTGTGTGTGTGTGTGTGTGTGTGTGTGTGTGTGTGTGTGTGTGTGTGTGTGTGTCTCTGCTCTGGCACTACTGCTAACTACCCCATAGGAGTGTGTGTGTGTGTGTGTGTGTGTGTGTGTGTGTGTGTGTGTGTGTGTGTGTCTGCTCTGGCACTACTGCTAACTACCCCATAGGAGTCTCTGTGTGTGTGTGTGTGTGTGTGTGTGTGTGTGTGTGTGTGTGTGTCTGCTCTGGCACTACTGCTAGCCAAAGCCCGGTGAGTGATTGAATGAGAGAGAGAGAGAGAATGAGAAGATGACAGGATAGTGTGGAATATGGAGCACGTGGCCAGTCCTTTTTTTTGGAATGCCAGCTAACCTTCCTTTACATGTGGAATAGAGAGACAAAAAAGAGAAGCAGAAAGAGAAAGAGAGAGAGATGGGGATGGAAAGAGACCTTCAGCGATCACTTCCGTATTTAAGAATCTGTTGGCATAGTATAGAGACATTTTTTTTGTCACCTTGCTGTGTGGTATGAGCGTTGCAGGAAGCGCTTTTATATATATATGATTAGCAGTCCAATGAGATTGCTATTTCAAACAACTAAATTGCATTTTTTTTTTCATTTTTCTGAGAGACTTCATTGAGCTTTGGAGCACAGAACTAACTGTGCGACCTATGACCTCTAGAATGAATTTATCAGGTCCCCAAGGGCGACGGACTGATGAAGCAAGCATAGCTGTTTTTTTCAAATATCATCTTAAAAGCAGCCCTGAAAGCATTTCCTCAAGAAATTGCTATGACAACGTAGATAAACAAAAAAACAGACCCTTACATAAATGAATGAGAACGAGAGACTTTTTATTTTCTTCTCCATCTTTTTAAAAATACATTGTACACCATGGCACCGTTCTTAGATCAGTTTAGTTTTGTTTTAATTTTAGTGTGTAAGATCTTTCCCCATAACGTTTTGTTATGTATTTTAATATTAGGGTGTAAGATATATCCCCATAAAATTTCATTCCTTATATATTATAATATTAGGGTGTAGGATCTATCCCCATGAAATTGAATTCCTTATGTATTTTAATAAAAACTACTGACTAACCGAGAGTGAGGTCATGCAGGGAAATATCAGACTGAGGCTTTAACGCCATAGCCTTTTTGTTCAGCTCACAAGTCTTCACACGGCACAATGTGTTTTAGGTGTTGCATAGCAACCAATTACTTGCTAACTTCAAGTTACAATGATCAATAGAAAACGGACATCATGGCTCAGCTAAAATGGCTTTTTTTTTTTTTTTACAGTAAAGTAACAACACACGTGATTCAAACTATAGTTACTAGTCTTCATCATCACTTTCAATAACAAATGTTCTCTGCTTCTGAATTACTCATGGCTGTTGATGTCTATCAATATCGCTCATTTTGAAGATCACGTCATATTTTTCAACATTTGACTGAATATCAACTTTCTTTCAGTATCTCCATGATACATTTCCTCAAATAAAATGTGACGGATAACAACCCCATTCATCAAAAATGATGGTAAACTGGTAAATGTATACCCGTCCACCGCAAACCTATATACACAGGGATATTACATTAAATTCAATTCAATTCAATTCAATTCAATTCAATTCAATTCAATTCAATTCAATTCAATTCAATTCAATTCAATTCAATTCAATTCAATTCAATTCAATTCAATTCAATTTTATTAATACTGTACAGCGCCAAAACAATACAATTGTCTGAAGGCGCTTTACAGAGCCCAGGGCCTGAACCCACTTATATGAATATGTATATGTATATTCAATTTAATTTAATTCAATTCAATTCAATTCAAATTTTCATTGTCACATTTTCAATTCAATAGGTATATGTATATGTATACATTATGTGTATGTATATTGATTTGTGTTGATGTAGTGTAGATAAACAAAATGCTGTGTCAGGCACCAGGCCACCAGGCGTACCTTATATGCTCTGCGCCTTGATTTGTCATTAGGGAACTCTCAAGGGCCAATTAAGGGTGGAGTAGCAGCACGAGTCTGTTGTTATTTACAGATCAGCTCTTGTGTACTGTCTAGCTGATGTGGCATAAGTTCTGTGTTTTGCTGTGTAAGCCAGTTTAAAAAAGTGCTGACATCCAGAGTTGTGTTGCACCCAAACATTTCTTTATTTCAGTCCATAATAAATTGATATTTATCTTACAAAAGGTATTTTATTTTTAAAACCACTACATGAAAGTACCAGCTCATATTTATGGGATCCTTACTTAATTACAAATTAATCTGGAGCTGAAACTGGCCATATGATCAAAGATATACTATCTGTTAACCAAAATAAAAGGACAAGGAAGAAAACTATATAATTTACCATACATTAGTATTCACATCATGAGTAAATCATATGATTACATGGCCTTGTTTAAACCTGTAGACTGAATGTCTGTTTGAGCTTTGAGTCACTTTAGCTTACTCTGCACTTCACTATTCAATAAAAGAACCGCCACTTGCTCCCCCCGCATCCCTCCTCCTTCTCTCTCCATCTATCTCTTCCTCTCACCCCTCTCCCAATTCTCTCAGTAGCCTCTCTCCCTCTAGGGGTGGCGTCTGGTCATTGCACGTTCCCCTCCCGAATTTTGGGACGGCTCCATCGCAGCGCTGTGCTACATCAGACAGCACTTCCCAAGCCAGTCATGACACCATTAGACTAGTTCAGGCAACGCTGGTTGTGTATAAAACCACACTGCATGTATGTCAGAGACTGACAGGAATCTATTGATTCGGACAAGAACGATTGATTGATTAAAAGCCTCAAACACTCAACATCAAACCCTACACACTAGCATCAAAATACCAAACAAAGTAAAAAAACAACACAAAAAAAACTAAAACAAAGAAGCAGCATTAAAATAAAGTAACAAAGTAAGAATTAAAGAAAGAAAGACAAATTGAGGACGATATGGTTTAAACCTTGTCAAATAAACAAACAAACAGACTGCTCAGCAAATGACTCTTAACTCTGCGTGTGTCTAATTAGACTCATGCACATAAGTACAGCACTGTTGTTATTGAACCGTAGAGTCCCATCGGGTCATTGTGTCATATCTGCTTTTAATGGCTGACATCGATCAGTGGCGACTGTGCAAGCAAGCATAGACGGCCATGGGATACTGCTGAGAGCACGTGTAGACTTGCTAGCATGGATAGCCTGTAGAGTTTTTAAACATATGCATTCAAACAGATACAGACACACATTCACACACGTACCATGTTAAAACATTTAAACACTAGGATATGATATGTGCCCACATATAATATGTATGTGAATAATAACACACCAATGCACTAATGCAAACACACAAACACACGTGCACACAAAAACAGACTAGTATCTATGTATCTATCATTCATAATGTTGTATAATAACTGGTAAATAGGTTGAACATCCCCACACATCTCTCTCCCTTTCTCAATTGATAACACCTGTCTGATCTGTCTATAAAGACAGTAACATACAAACGATGTGAGGTTGTATTGAGGTAGTTTACAAAAATCTCCCCCCCTTTCTTAATTGATTACACCTCTTTGATCTGTCTATAAAGACAGTAACATACAAAGGAGTATGCAGTTCTGGTGAGGTTTTGTTGAGATAGTTTACAAATAAGCTGCAGTCCTTCTCCATCCTTCTCTTTCCACATTGTGTGTAAGGGTTTAGTGGTCAGGCTGCAGAGAGAAGGGCAGGATGACTCTGTTGTTGCAGTTTCCCCGCCATGCTGTTGTCCAAACACGGCTGGTTTATCGGCCGCCTGACGCTGTTTGTTTGCGGTGTCTGTGTGTATCCCCTGTGTCAGGTCACTTGGTACGCTTGTGTACGTGTGTGTGTGTGTGTGTGTCTGTAAGTCTGTTAGTGTTTCTCTGTGTGTGTGTAAGGGAGGGAGCGTATGGACTTATTGTCCTCTAGGTGTGTGTGTGTGTGTCCTCTAGGTGTGTGTGTGTGTGTGTGTGTGTGTTTGAATGCCTTTGTTGGTGTTTGTTTACTTGTGTGTGTGTCTGTGTTTGTGTGTTTCTGTGAGTCTGTGTCCTAACATTCCGCCTCATCAGCCAAAGGGGATAGGATAAAGTGGTACGTGGTCAGGACGCTGCACAGATAGGCAGTCAGTCCCGCCAGGATTACATAACCTCCCGACACTCAGACAGGCTGGCCGGGGATCACGGCTGTGTGTGTGCGTGCGCGTGTGTGTGTGCGTGTGTGTGTGTGTAACCAGGTTTACGAGGACATGTCTCCAGAGACGGCACATGAAGTCAAATGTGGCCGTCTCAGAAAACTTTCAAAAATGCCTACAATTATGGGGGTGGATACAGATATAGTCATATCAAAATAATTAAGGGAATGTAAATAGATATGTTTTTAGAGATAAAAAAATGATGGTGTTCGAAGATACGTCTAAATGACCTTGAGCTGAATTTGGGTTCAATACTGTCATCCATCTGTGGGGGTCAGTATTTTTATTTACTTTTATTGTTTTCAGTCATCTTTTAATCATTCTGTTTTCGTCCTCAGACATTGCTCATCTCAATTACCGGTCAATTACCTTCAAAAAGCTTTTTTTTCAAGTTTTTCATCTGACGCATTGGTCAAAATTTCTCTGTGATCCAGACGCACCTTGGGACTGGGTTATGGGGGGTCGCCATTGATGAGCACCTGATGAGCACCTGATGAAAGTGTTGTTGATATAAACTGACAGTGCCAGGCTAGTTAGAGTCACTGGGAAATAAAAACAAAGGGGACCCAGGAGAAAGAGGAGCTGAAACACTCTCACACAGGGTGGCTCTGTGTGAAGGTTTGATAAAAAACACATCCATTTATTATAAACTGACAGTGCCAGGCTAGTGGAAAAAAGTACCAGAACTGGTCACTGGAAAATAAAAACACAGGGAAAGTTAAATATAACCACACACAAAAACACAAGGTATTCCACAGCACAGGAAGAGAACAGGGAAAGACTCTTATTTCTATGAGAGTGCATCACTAATAAGCACAGGAAGAGAACAGGGAAAGACTCTTATTTCTATGAGAGTGCATCACTAATAAGCACAGGAAGAGAACAGGGAAAGACTCTTATTTCTGGAAGAGTGCATCACTAATAAGCACGGGAAGAGAACAGGGAAAGACTCTTATTTCTGGAAGAGTGCATCACTAATAAGCACAGGAAGAGAACAGGGAAAGACTCTTATTTCTGGAAGAGTGCATCACTAATAAGCACAGGAAGAGAACAGGGAAAGACTCTTATTTCTGGAAGAGTGCATCACTAATAAGCACAGGAAGAGAACAGGGAAAGACTCTTATTTCTGGAAGAGTGCATCACTAATAAGCACAGGAAGAGAACAGGGAAAGACTCTTATTTCTGGAAGAGTGCATCACTAATAAGCACAGGAAGAGAACAGGGAAAGACTCTTATTTCTGGAAGAGTGCATCACTTATAAGCACAGGAAGAGAACAGGGAAAGACTCTTATTTCTATCCGAATGGAAAGCAGAAAAAGGTGCTGAAACACAGGGTGGCTATATGTGAAGGTTGGATAAAACCCCAAAACCCCCCCTCCATGTTTATAAAACCTGTTATCAGGTTTGCACTAGTATTCCCACAGTTACAATACACACAGCCCACCCTGGGACCTCTGAAGGTCAGATCCGTTTCTGCAGTTAGCCTCTCTGCTCAGCTAGGAGCTGAAACCCTGGGCCCCTGGTCCAGTGAGTCAGACAGCAGCGGTCATCGGCTAACTCCCTTGTCCATGTCTAGGCGAGGTCAGACAGTCACCGTCATCATAGATCGCCATGGTGACTGGATGTGACAACGGTCGACTACTGTGCTTGTTGTTGTCTGGGTTGTTATGACAAACGGTGCAGCGTTGTGTTGCACCAGGAGTGACACGGCGCAGTGGTTCGCATTGCGAGGCGAAAAACTTAAGCCCACGTCAGGGCTCACCCACACAGACGCGATGCTTTGTGACACGCGTGTGCGTCCACAGTAATGACACTGTCTGCAAGTGCTGTGTTTCGGGGGGAAGTGTTAATTGGAGTTGCTGGTTACTATTTCTTGAGTCAGTATGCAACACTTTCTCACATTTTGAAGCATGTTTTCATGAGCAACTAGTTCTGGTATTATCTTTAAATTAGTTTTCATGGTATATAGTCTTGTAAAGGCCAGACAAGCACACCTATCACTCCATCATCTAGCCGCCTAGGCTGTGCACTCTGTAGTTCTGTGGAACTTGCCACCCTGTGACAATGTAAAAAAAAACATTCACCTCACCACGTATATGAGTTACTACTGTATATGAGTTAGCATGCTAGCAAGCCTTTTATCAGTGCCAACTGTGCTACATTTACATTTAGTCATTTAGCAGACACTTTAATCCAAAGTGACGTACAAAGGTTGTGGTGTTTGTAAGGATTTGCATGCCTTTTCAGTAGATTGCCAGTTGATTGCTAGTAGATGACAGTAGATATTTTCGACCAAAGCTCCTTACTGCTGCTTTTAACTGAGAGGGCTGCAGAGGGGATGATGATGATGAAGGTCGAAGGTCGGGGAGGTGGCATATTTATATTTAAGCTTTGTAATATCTCTGCGTTTAAAGATCATTATATGATCCGAATGTCAAGCATAGTTTTCTCATCACTGAAAGTCTCAGACGAGAGAAACATGACAGGAGTATGTTTAAAATAATAAAATAAAATATTGAAATAAATTAAAATGAGTTTCATCCCTTTGGGAAAATTCCCTGAACAACAGTTATTTTCGACCAAAACTCCTAACTGCTGCTTGACCATGTGAGGACTGACCTCAGATCAGGTGTGGTGTCACCATCAAATGGTGTGGTGCCATGTCACAATTGTGTGGTGCCATGTCACCAGAGTGACACAGCGCAGCCCTCGCATTGTGTGGGGAAAACTTAAGCACCCGTCGGAATCTAACTCACTTAGATGTGTTGCTTCATGACAAGACTCTGTGTCCACAGTAATGTCTGTCTGCAGAACTGACCTCACATCAGCTGATGAGGACAGAGAATATCCTAGCTCAGGTTGGAATAGGGAAGTTCTGTAATTCCCAGTTCAGCTAGTAAGTATCAGTGTGCAGAATAACATGCATGTGGATGGGGGTAGAAAAGCCTTGAGGCTCGTTCCATCCTGTTATAAAATGTTGGTTTGTGAACATCCTAATGCCCTATGGCACAATGACACGTCTACATCTTCACCCCGACGACTGACATTTCATTTGTATTTGAGATCTTAGTGTTCTAAGTTAAATTTGTAGCAAAAGAATATTTAGACAACATAAAAAACACAAAAAAAAACTTATGGTCAATAACAAATTCTACCATTGAAAATAGTTGATGCAGAACATTTCTCCAGCTGTCAAAATGGCTTTTTTTAAAAAAAAAACAATCATATAACATTATTCTTTTTGTATTTAGGAGTGGCTAAAGATTTCACTGCCTTATGCAGTGTTTAAGCATTTCACCCACATTGCAAATGGAGGCACGGTTCACTCTGGTTCATGAAAAAACACTTCATCTAATTAGAGAACCTTCCAGGTTGGGCTGGTCTAAAATTACCCCCTTGTACAACCAGGGCTATAAGATGACAGAGACTGGAAGCACCTAGATAGAAACAGCTTGCTTCCTTGGCCACCACTTTGACTGCCGCCGCCGCCACCACCACCCTCCTCCTCCTCCTGGTACAAGCGGACATATGCATGCTCACACACACACGCTCACACTCACACACGGACACACACAGGAGATAGACATACACACACGCACGCAGATACACAGATGCTGCTCAGTGTTTTGGTGTCCTGCTGTGACAGGTGAGGGCAGGATCACCTAAGCTGACCCATGAGAACAGAGACTATTAGACCCAGCAGGGGGGAAGAGACGCCTGTGTGGGCAGAGAGAGAGAGAGAGAGAGAGAGAGAGAGAGAGAGAGAGAGAGAGAGAGATAGGAAGAGAGAGAGATTCAGAGAGAGATAGAGAGATTTACAAGTGAAAGATGAATTATGGATCTATCCTTCTATCATAGCAGTCAATTTTTTTCATACCAATACCTAAACAGTGGTACAGCGAGATTAACTCTTGTTTATTTCACGTCTATTCACGTGAAAAATATTGTGACAAGCAAACATCAGATTGTAACTAAATGTCTTATAATGTCCGGGGCACATTTAAATGCGTTTGGCTGAGCAAACATTAGCTCAACCCTTCATTTGGTAAACAAGATTAATGAAAGGGAAGTTACAAGTTGGCCGGAGATCAAAGCCGGCCGTATTTAACATCATAGCGGGAACAAGTCGTGTTTTCCCTCCCACAGTTTTGAAGTTAGTCCAGTTGAGTAGTTAACTAACATGCCCGTTGTCACAGTCTGTGCTGTTCCACATTGTGGGAACACGATGTACAAACGTATTTTTATCCAGCCAACTAGGCTAATCCGGGTTACGCAATATTTATGTCGCGAGACGAAACACCCCCGCTCGGAATCGACCCCCGTCACCGCGCCCACCGTCCGAGTCGACACTTCGCGTGAGCTCGAGATTACGGTTTCTCTGGTGACACTGCAGACAGGCACATAACGTCCGCAGTCAACTCGCAGACACAACACGCCGTCGTCATAAGCTCAGCACTACCGTCTCTCTCTCGCCCTCTCTCGCTCACACACTCTCCGTCTGAGATGCGGACTTGCCGCTCACCAAATAGAGCGCAAGACTGCCCGCCAGCTAAGAAGAGTTCAGTCATTCACAATATTTAGAGCGATGGTAATTGTGTTATGTGTAGACAAACACGACAGGCTTTCTGGAGGCCGATGGCAGGATTGAAATGCCCATTGGCATATAAAGTGTTGTAGAGGGTAGAGGAGCTCTTGGGAGTATGATTATGGGCTTTTATTCGTCTGATTTGGTTAACTTCTTAAAAGTTTTCGAAGTCGAAGTTCATCTCACGAACACGCTTTTTAGATTTCATAACCAGTTCCAAGATCTTGTCCTCTGTGTCGTCTGGAGCGCTCAGCCTGCCTTGCTGTGAGCCGGCAGCAGCACAGTCTATGCATAATTCAGCGTCTTCCACCGCAGACGGCTCTGTCTGGCCACGAAATCATATCCACTCTCCGGAATATTAGCCACACACACACACGGACATCTAGGTCAAATGTGTATATTCGAGTCAGCAGTATTCATCCTAAATTGCCAACCCTCTTCACTCAACAGTGATCCCAAGCACCACGCATTTAAGTTTGCTGTCAACACAGACATGAGAACGTGAACTCTCCATCTTCCGGGCCGACGGAGCTAGAATGGAAGAGGACAAAATCTGGAACATTTCACCGCTGGTCGAGCGGCAGCTCCTCGGCTAACCGCATCGAGCGATTAAAGGAACACACTCAGATAGGGAAGCACGCAAACTGACAGACAGACGTAGATTTCGATATATGTCTTTATTCAGTTACTGCAATCAGTAATGGATTCACCAACTTACCGCCCTGAACTCACCAAAATTAAAATAGATGTGGTCAAAGTTTTTCATCAGTTCTTAGTGGATGTCATTATTGAGTGGAATGACTTTGTGTGAAATGGGCCAGACTTCTATTCTGACTGTTGGACTGAACTGTCAATGAGTGCATTATTTACAATTGAATTAATTCAATTTACTCTCCATGATTTGAGCTATACAGCGGAGACTATGTTACATCTGCCATTGGTTGGTGAACTCCCTGATAGCAAAAAGCTAGTGACCCACAGCCGCCTGACTGGGGGAGAGCTTGCGGTTCGCTGGCATCTAAGGCTGTCCTGTCCACTGGTGACTTACAGACCAACTATTTTGCTACTGGCTCTAAAAACAGTTTTTTCATTATTAATTTATATTTCTTCATTCATTTTCACAAACCCTTAACATTTTACAGATTTTATAGATGTGTGCAATTTAAGTCTTCAATTGATCAAGTCTTTTTCCACCTTGAGAGCCTTGTAGTGCCATGGACGTCCTGTGTATAGCGGCTGATATTTTTAATAGACTATGCCAGGAATTGCGCCAAGTTAAACTAAAAATGATGGTGGTCCGAGAGCAGATTAGAAGTGGCACTCCACCAGTGGGGTGTCGACCAAAATCCACCGGTGTACCGATATATGCTTACTATCTGGGTTCCCACAGCGACCAAACCTCTCATTGTCACATGACACCACTAGAAAGCTCAAAAGGGGTGTCTGGTGTCTAGTGTTGCCATATTCTATGTGGAGAATTCAGGGATGCCAAGAAAGACATTTCTTTTCTTTCCAAGATCTTGAACCCATGTTCATGTTTTTTAGGAAGGAATAATGTTTTGTGAATGTGGGAGAACTCCTGACCCCTATAGTGTGCGTAAGTGTAAGTGTTTCTAAGTGGGTAAGTGTGTAATTGTGTGTGTAAGAGAAAGTAAGTTAATGTGTGTACGTGTGTGTGAGTGTGTGTGTGTGTGTGTGTGTCTGCCCTGATCTTTGGTAGCTTAGGTCATGTGCATAGAATGTGTGTGTGAGGCCTGCCAATCTGTGGACTCTCTAAGAAAAGGGCCCAACACTTCACAAAGTACTGCTCTACCTCAGCAGTAATTGGTAGCCTCTTCATCTGGAAGTGAAGGTATCACCTTTACCCGTAATGTACAATATGAACTGAAACTTTGACTGCAATTTAATACTTCCTCTAAGCCAAATTTGGATTTTGCCATGATATGTGCTTATTTATCAAATCCAAAAAGGAAGTTTACTGTGTGTGTGTGTGTGTGTGTGTGCATACCTGTGAGAGTGAGAGAGAAAGAAACAAAGAAAGACAGTGAGCGATGTGTGTGTGTGCATACCTGTGTGAGTGAGCGATGTAGGCTTTTAGTGCCCCGTAAGAGTTCAGGTTCACATACTGTAGATCCCCTGGGGAATGTGTGATGTAATGAGAACCTCAAACAACACACACGCTGTTTCTTGTTTCTGATAATAGGTTTGCACATGTGGACACACACACACACCACACACACACACACACACACACACACACACACACACACACACACACACACACACACACACACACACACACACACACACACACACACACACACACACACACACACACACACACACACACACAAAGACACACACACACACACACGCACACACGTATGAGTAATGTGTGCGTTTTTTTGTGTATTCTGTGTGTGTGTGTGTGTGTGTTTCTACATCTCCCTCCCCCTTCTCCACACTCTGCATTCTCCGTCTCCACTTTTTTTTTTATCAGAATCTACGACTGATGTCACTCCCATGAAGTGAATTAGCACAGGTCACTGCCAAGCCGCATTACACCTCCTGGCCCTTCCTATCAATTGCACACACAAGAATGGATGGCGTTAGGTTACATTGGTGGGGATGTGTGATGGGTCCTTTCAACACCTACTCTGCTGTGCAAATTGGTTGGCCGGAGGCTTTTGTGGGTGCTAGCGGTGGTGATGTTGCCCCCGCTTCTCTGGGGAAATTCTTGTCAAGAATGGTCTTGTCTTCACTTCTAAAACCGTGGTAAGTGTTTAAACGGTTGTTTTTGCCGTCAGTGTGGCAGGTTGGAGGTTTTTTTTAAGCCCCATTTCTCACCCCTTGTCACCCTCGAACACGGGCTTCTTCTTCAGAACCAGAAGTTTGTGACGGGCGGAGGTCACTGGGCCTTGCCGCTTTCTCAGGGTAAACCCTCAGACACCTTCCAACACATTCACACAGGCTATGGGCTAAGACATTTTATCAGCACGCCTGGGTTCCAAATCAGAGTCTGAAGATGTTGAAAGTGCAGTGTTGGTTATGAATTAATGGTTTATGGTATATGAATGGTCTACTACAAGAGCTTTATGCTTAAATATCACTGGTGTGTTGAAATAACTCATATTGGGAGCTACATTCAGTGTCCGGACTGCGTCTTTCGTTTTCTTATACATGAGTCCTTGATTCTGCTCAAAGCTTCCCAAAACATTGTAAGCCTAAGTATTTTATATAACTCCTCTTATGAATCATCATAAACAGTACATCTACATTTTCAGCTTATTTAATTTTTTCAATGAATCTATTTTAAGCTTATAAAGATTTGATTACACTATTGACATGTTATTGGCATTGACATTACTGACTCCATTTTGTCTAAGCTTGTCCTCTTTCTTGTCCATTCTCGCATGCAACTCACTCTAGGGAAAGAGCAGGCTTCTGTTGGATGTCTTGCTATTTTAGGATTAGCATTATTTGTGTGTGTGTGTGTGTGTGTGTGTAAGCCTACTCGGGGGAAGTTAGTTATGCTGATGTCAAAGTTCATTCGCCTCTAAGTTGGTTAGCATGTATAGGTGCCAAAAAGTTAAAAATGCAGCAGTGACGTCACCTGATATCACCAAATGAGGTGTTATTTCAGCACTGTTTACATGGACAGCGTCCATAAACTACTGCTAAAAGGAAGGGCACGTGCAGTTGCCTTACATGCT
>NC_137920.1:27904365-27916865 GCF_963457725.1 Sprattus sprattus
TGCTAAGGGGAGTGTTCAGGTTGAGGTGCCCTCATGCTAAGGGGAGTGTTCAGGTTGAGGTGCCCTCATGCTAAGGGGAGTGTTCAGGTTGAGGTGCCCTCATGCTAAGGGGAGTGTTCAGGCTAAGGTTTAATCTCATACTAAGGGGAGTGTTCAGGCTCAGGTGCCCTCATGCTAAAGGGAGTGTTCAGGTTGGGTGTGGCCTTGAATAGGGAGCCGGTTCCCGTGGTTCTCCTCAAGGCTCCAGTGAAGTATCGTGACGAGCTGTAAGTGGAGGCATGATGCGAGGTAAGGGACAGTTGGGGCTCGTTGATGGATCTTTGACGGTTTTAGATGATTTTACTGGGTTGTTTGATGGTTTGTTGATGATTAAATGACAGTTTGTAGGCTGTTTAAAATGAACTACTCCAATCAACCGGACAGGAAGCGACCGACTGGGCAGAGGTCACTCGTGGTCGCACACACACAAAAGGCGCTGTGACCTCCCACTGTGGTGCCCTCCTGCGAAATCCTCTCAGGGCCGTGGCCATTAACTCCAGTTACACAGCGTTTGGAAGACGAGCCAAACGCCCCATGAGCTCCTCCTAAAAAAAAACCCTGACCCCCCCCCCCCCCCCCCCCCCGTCCCCTGTCTTGTTCTGAACCCCTCACCCAACCCCCCAACAAACCCGCACAGTCCCCCTTTCCTCCAAGCAGGGTTTCAAATGGATATCCAGTAGAGATCTCCACTGTTGCTATTAAGTGGGTATAAAACTGTCTTGTTGTACACATGGGACATTGCCTTTGGATATTTACTGAATACACACACACATATGTATATACTATGTATTATATATATATATATTATTGATGTATATATTACTATTATATATTACTATGTATTATTTTACTGCATTTGTCAATATATATCCTCCTTCAGAAGCGTTCAGCAAAATATCAAAAGTGAAACCACGTCTGCAGTCAAACCATTTCTGACCTGACACACAGTTATCACTCCAAGTACAGAGACCAAATTCATATGATTAGCATGATAGCTAAAGCCAGATAGCCTGATGTACAACCGGCTGCGTTGTTATGCACAACTCTTAGAACAAGCGATGAAGTGAATCAATTTCAATAACAGGAATTTGAAACTGTACCAAATGTAAAAAAACAAAAAAAACATGTTTCTGCTTGATAGAGTCATGTATTTTGTGAGGAATCTGCCTGTTTCATGCCTGTGAGCCCACAGATAATGGCAACCTGGAAACATGAAGTCGGTTCTGAAAAAGAACATCTTTACCACAGTGATATGGGGGAGGACGTGACCCCACACTCTATCCTCCGTCCACCATCCCCACTTTTTATCTGTCCGCTCACCGTGTTTGCGTACTCGCTCAGAGGGGGAAACTGAGGTCACACTTAATGTAAAGCGTACATATATAATGCATAATGAGTGCATACTCGCTAACCTTCCAGACATTCATTATAAATCATAACTTTTGCAATAATGATGTAGAACCTTCTCGCAATATAAACACTAAATTATAAATCTGCGTTGATACAGATTTTAAGTATGCCGTTATCTACACAAAAAAGCAGTAGACACTATGAGTTCTGTTATGATTATGGCAGGAGACACTATGAGTTCTGCTATCATTGTGCTTGTAGGAGCCATGAGTTCACTGTGCTAAATGCAGGTGGGTCCGTTGGTCCGGTGGACATGTGGACATTGTCCTGGCGCCAGCGTGTCTTTCAGGTCAGCTGGGCTCAGCAGGACAGCTGCAGGACTCCAGAGAGGAGCTGGAGGGCTGGGGGGGTTAGAGGCCAGAGCCAGTCATCCCTAAACAATACAAGCCGCCAGCTAAAACGGGATGACTGGACTGTGTGTGTGTGTGTTGTGTGTGTGTGTGTGTGTGTGTGTATGTGTGTGTGTGTGTGTGTGTGTGTGTATGTGTGTGTGTGTGTGTGTGTGTGTGTGTGTGTGTGTGTGTGTGTGTGTGTGTGTGTGTGTGTGTGTGTGGTGTGTGGGTGTATGTGTGTGTGTGTGTGTATGTTTGTGTGTGTGTGTGTGTGTGTGTGTGTGTGTGTGTGTGTGTGTGTGGATGGGAGAGAGTATGTATGTGAGACAGTCTATGTTATGTCCTGTGTGCGTTTGCATGGGTACATTTGTGTGAGTGTTGGTGTTTCTGTGTATAAATGTGTAAGTGTGTAATCATATGCATCATTTTCTTTTAACTGTTGAGTGAGAGTGAATAGTGCATTTATGTGTTTACACATAAGAGTGATTTTAAGTGTGTGTAGCTGACAATCCATGTGTGGAGCTTGCATGCGACAAGAGGATTGTTTTAGCTTTGTGTCGCACACACACACACACACACACACACACACACACACACACACACACACACACACACACAAACATCCACACTTATGTATGCAAAGACATACACACACGCACGAATACACACACACCCACACCCACACACACACACACACACACACACACACACACACACACACACACACACACACACACACACACACACACACACAAACAGGCACACACCTGCACATATACACACAGGCTTGAGCTCCCACAGGCATGTATGCAAACACACACACACACACACACACACACACACACACACACACACACACACACACACACACACACACACACACACACACACACACACAAACAGGCACACACCTGCACATATACACAAAGGCTTCAGCTCCCACAGGCATGTATGCAAACACACACACACACACACACACACACACACACACACACACACACACACACACACACACACACACACACACACACACACACACACACACACACACACACAAACAGGCACACACCTGCACATATACACACAGGCTTGAGCTCCCACAGGCATGTATGCAAACACACACACACACACACACACACACACACACACACACACACACACACACACACACACACACACACACACACACACACACACACACACACACACACACACACAAACAGGCACACACCTGCACATATACACAAAGGCTTCAGCTCCCACAGGCATGTATGCAAACACACACACACACACCCACACCCACACACACACACACACACACACACCCACACCATCTGCGTGGCTGGCGCATCTCCCTGCTGCCTCGCTCCGGTTCTGGAGCCAGACACAGACACAGACACGCCCCGAGCAGACCGAGGCGAGGACATTGAGATAAAAACTGTGTTTACATAACGAACCGTCTCGCCTTGCCTCGCTCACGGCCTCGTCACGAGCAACGGGGGTTATTAAATGAATAAAACAAGGAGGAGGTGGATGCAGCGGGATTGAGGGAGAGATAGAGGGTAAGGGAGATGGAGATGGAGAGAGAGATGGAGAGAGAGGGATGGAGAGAGAGAGAGAGAGAGAGAGAGAGAGAGAGAGAGAGAGAGAGAGAGAGAGAGGCAAACATCTTAATTTGGCTCGGCTCCATGTTGTAGATTTGTGGTGGGCTGAGATTTGAAGTGACAACAGTGTGCATGTGTGGGAGTGAGCAGGACTGTGTGTGTTTGTGTGTGTGCATGCACGCTCGTATGGGTGTGTGTGTGTGTGTGTGTGTGTGTGTGTGTGTGTGTGTGTGTGTGTGTGTGTGTGTGGTACAGAGACATAGTGCTTTCGGCAGGCTTCGAGGTTTTTTAGAGTTGCCGTTGCGTGTTTTCTTCTGTTTGTTGCCCTAAAAGGGCATTGCATAATAGCTTTAAAACACAGAGTCAGATGGATACAGACTTTACTTTGGGAATGTTTTGTTTAATTGGATTGGTGTGTTAGGAAGAGGAACCCAAACAAACAAAAAAAGCACAATGAGATGCTGTCCCATTAAGGCAACGTTGTGTTTATAGAAGTCTTTCAGAGAGAGAGAGAGAGAGAGAGAGAGAGAGAGAGAGAGAGAGAGAGAGAGAGAGAGAGAGAGAGAGAGAGAGAGAGAGGAGATTAAACTGACAATGCGTAGGGCACCAGTCTTCATCTGAGCCTAAATTGAGTATAGCAATAGAGTCCTCCATGTTTCATCCACAAATTTGTAGCACCAGTTCAAGCATACAATTCGATACAGTATTGTCCACCACAGAAAACTCTCAAACATAGATTATACATTTGACCCATTTGGCGGTGTGGTCCCGTGTGTAGTCTACTGTATAGAGGCCAAGCTTTCAGCCTATGTACTGTATAAAGTCAATAAGTCCAGTCAAGTGTAACTAGCCCCCCCCCCCCCCCCCCCCCCCCCCCCACACACACACACAAAAGTCCTCCGTCTTCGTCCTGTACAAGGACAATCCAACGGTCGTTTCCAGCTTGTGTGCTCTTCTGTGCGCTAAGCCGGTGCAGACGCCATCAGAGAGAGACAGAGACAGAAAGAGAGACAGAGAGAGAGAGAGAGACAGAGACAGAGATAGAGAAAGAAAAAGAAAAGGGGCGGCAACAGGGTTAAATCAGATGAACTGAACTGATAAATTAAACATCCTTTCATTTTTCATTGTGCATTTTTTTGGGGGGGTTGGGGGTGTAGTTTTGTCTGGGTAGTCCGCCTGCTGCTTGGTTGGAGATGTGGCTCATTCATTATTAAATAACTGCCATTATGTAAGGAAAGTCTCTCTTTGCTTGCGGACGTTAGAAAGCATTAGCTGGATTGTGCAATGTAGAGTAATATGATGCACAAATGTTGAAGATAATCCTGCTATTAGGATATTTTAGCATTACACACGAGGCTGTTGGTAAATAGCGACAGTTACACTTCACTGGTCATAACTAAAGTTAGCGGACGACAAACTGTTGTCACGAGAGTCACTTACAAGTGTTATGTCACATCGTGATGCATAAAAGACACGTTGAAAGACATTGAGAAATATAACTGTACAAAGACTGTAGTGTTACAAATACTCAAACACAGTGTAGGCAGATACTTTGCCTGTAAATGATTGCATCTCCAGACTTGTTTCATGAGTTAAGTATTTGTTTGGGGCTTCAGCCAGAGTGTTAGTCACACACAATGCTTTTGCAGAGGTTTAGAGGGGCTGTGACACAAAACAATAATCACCCCCAAAACGCAAGCAAACAATGTTTTAGCAAGTGTGCTAGACCTCATGTCTGGTCACCTAAGGACACAGCCCTCCTCATGCGAACTGGAGCAAAAGCCTCATTGCCTTCTACTTCAGTTATAATCGGCAATCCTACAAAACCGTTGGTTCCAGACACGCTGGCAAACCCAGACAGGGGAAAGTTTGTCCTTGTTTGTTTTTCAGCTGTCTCAGGTGGACTATGACGTCTTATTGCTTATTGCTATGTTGTTCAGTGTTATTAGGGGCTGGAGTGTTGAATTAGCCATGCCCATGGTGCATGATGTTGGGTGCATGTGGTATGCTATGTGTGTGTGTGTGTGTGTGTGTGTGTGTGTGTGTGTGTGTGGAGGGATGGTGTTGGGTGCATGTGGTATGCTGTGTGTGGGTGTTTGTGTGTGTGTGTGTGTGTGTGTGTGTGTGTGTGTGTGTGTGTGTGTGTGGGGGGGGGGGGTGGTGGTAGATGCATGTGGTATGTTATGTGTATGTGTGTGTAGGGGGGTGGTGTTGGGTGCATGTGGTATGCTGTGTGTGTGTGTGTGGGGGGGGGGGTTACCTGCATGTGATATGCTGTGTGTGTGTGTGTGTGTGTGTGTGTGTGTGTGTGTGTCTGTCTGTGTGTGTGTGTGTGTGTGTGTGTGTGTGTGTGTGTGTGTGTGTGTATGTGGGGTGGGGGGTGGCTCAAAGTAGACCAACATTGGAGCTTTTGTTTTGTGTGAGTGTTTTTCTTTTTTTTAAAGAGTGTGCTTTAATCCCCATTGAGGCATAAACCAAACCATACTTGGATTACAAACAAACATAGGATAATGATGATTATGTGTGTGTGCGTGTGTGTGTGTGTGTGTGTGTGTGTGTGTGTGTGAGAGAGAGAGAGAGAGAGAGTGTGTGTATCGAGAATGAAGAAAAAGGACAGACATATGAGGGGAAGGAGGCTGAGAAAGAGGGTACACGCGAGGAAAATAAATCTTATACACACATTTGAATCATTTATGCTTTGCTGTTGCCACCATTTATCCCCAAACTGATCTCTAGCACTGCTCTCATTTGTGTACTTGAATTGATTTGATTTGAATTAAATTCAACTGAACTCAATTCAATTCAATTCAATTCAATTCAATTCAGTTCAGTTCAGGTCAGTTCAGTTCAGTTCAGTTCAGTTCAGTTCAGTTCAGTTCAGTTCAGTTCAGTTCAGTTCAGTTCAGTTCAGTTCAGTTCAGTTCAGTTCAGTTCAGTTCAATTAGGTTGCGTTCAAACTACTTTGTGACATGCCATGTACATTTACACCGTAAAATATAAATTTATATTATATAAAAAGCAGTAGCTCTAGTACAAGGAGAAAACAAATAAAAACAGGCCAAAAAAAAATCTCTCTCTCTCTGTCAGTCTCAACTGAATACTGCAGTGTGACAGACAGCATACAAGTCAATCCTCTCCTAATTTCATTATGTACAAACAAACACACAGAGAGCACAAACAATAAATAAACCATGCAATCACCGCTCTTGTCAACATAATCACACTCAATGAATAATCCTATCAGAGATGATTGAACAGCGCAGGGTGATGTGGGGTAAAGTGTAATGTAAAGTAAGGTGTGTGTCCTTGCAGTTGTGTGGCGTAGTGTGTGTGTGGCATAGTTTGTGTGTGTGTGTGTGTGTGTATGTGTGTGTGTGTGTGTGTGGTGTAGTGTGTGTGGCATAGTGTATGTGTGGTGTAGTGTGTAGCCGACAAACTGTTCTGTTTGTTCATTAGATTTGATCTCATAGTCATAGGTCTTAAACGATCTGTCATGAATTATGAAACTTACTTTGCAGTTGATAAATGTGATATTAAAACCTACCTTTGTGCTGTTACATTTAGCCAAGTATAACACAAGTTCTCGTCACCTTTTGCAGTCATAAGTGGATTTACATTTAAATTTGGCTAACATTCATATCCCTAGCACAAGAAGTTAGGTATGACATATGGAAATGCCTGATATCCAGCAGCCAAGGAGCTGTGAAGGAACAGACATTCAAGCATAAGTGGGGCAGGAAGAGAAAGGCACATGATATAATGCTGGTATAAAATTAAAATGGCTGTTCTGTCTCTCTGCGTTTGCCCCATCAGGCCTGGAGTGGAACTGCACCCTGAACCCCCCGACCCTGTCCACACACCTCTTTCCTATCCTCTGCCATCAATATGTCATCTCATCTCAGAGCTGATATGTTTATGTTTACACTCCCGCCTCACCTTTGTCTACAACACCCAAACACCACAACAACCCGCGTAAATCCCAACCCAAACACACATATGGCTAGGAGCTGAATCAAATTAGTGGGCATCCTCCTCCTCCACCCCTCACATACACATACACATACACACACACACTCACATAGACAGAGAAAGAGAGAGAAAGGGAGGGAAACGGACACACACACCCGCACACACACACATACACCTCCCCTTTTTCAGCTGTCATCATCTTAAAGCTGCCCACTTGAAACCATGTTTGACAGTCTGTCCCCACATACAGTCCCCCCACCCCAGCGCCCCACACACACTGGTGAAGGACACAGACCCCAGGAAACAGGAACATATTATGTGCGTGGGGGAGATCTTTGTTGGCAATACAGTGCCATTTCCAGACAGACTCATTCGAGGGACAGACGAAAGCTCATGTCTCTCTCTCTCGTTCTCAGACATGTCGCACACTCAAAATCTTTCTCACTCTTGCTGTCTATCTCTCTTTCCCTGTCTCACTCTCTCTACATCTACAGCTCTATCAGTTTTCTCGCTTTCCTGCACAGTCTCCTTTAATATCTCTCTCTTTCTCTCTCCTTCCCTCTCCCTATCCCTCTTTCTCTCATTCTGTGTGGCAGGTAAGGGAGGTGTCTTATGAGGCTGTAACCTTGTATGTTCTCATTCAATATGCAGTAATTTCTGATAGATCCATTCAGTGTTAGATTTAATTACACATGAAGCTTTCATGCCAGTTGGTAGAGGCTCTTAATGTTGGCTAATCTAAGAGTTTGTTCTGGGTGTTTATGTCTCCAGATAACTCCTCTGAAGAGTAGTGTGTGTGTGTGTGTGTGTGTGTGTGTGTGTGTGTGTGTGTGTGTGTGTGTGTGTGTTGTTCACATAGCAGATGGTTCAGGAGACAGACCAGCACCTTTAGGCAAGGTCGTATCAGAGTCTGTTCTCCACACACACACACACACACACACACACACACACACACACACACACACACACACACACACACACACACACACACACACACACACACACACACACACACACACACACAGACAGACACACACACACACACACACACAGACAAATACCACAGTATGAATCAGTACACTGTACTATACAGTGGCAGTCAAATGGTGAAGGAGTGTTTTTATGATGCATGAATTACCCTTTTAAGCTTTATATAGTTTGATTGATTCACTATATAATATATACTGTATTCCAGCATACGTGAAGTTGATGGACCAGTGTGCAGATTTTACTGGCATCTAGTGTTGAGGTTGGCAACCAACTGAATCACCCCTCCCTCCCTTCGAGGCTAGGCTATATCAAACATTATAAAACAATTGGGTTCTAGCGTGTAATTTAGCTGTTTCTGATTGGACGAGAGACGTTCCATGCTATAGGTTATTCGTCAACAGTGGTGGGTAGAGTACTGAAAATTGGTACTCAAGTAAAAGTACAATTACCTCCTTCAAAATCGACTTGAGTAAAAGTAAATATTCCAATTGGAAAACTTACTCGAGTAAGAGAAAAAAAGTACTCTGTTTAAAAAGTTACTCAAATTACAAGTTACTTTTTTGTGTTGGAGTGTTTGAATCAATGAAAAACATAACGTGAGTAAGTCAGAAAGAAATGCAATGAAGTTGCTTCATTGTATCATGTATGTTTTTTTTTCATTACACATCTCATCTCATAGAAAATAACAGTAGGCCATTAAAAATATTGACCATGTAGGAGATCTCATTATTTCTCATGGAGAGAAATGCCCTCTCTCTCTCTTTCTGACTGCAAAAGCATTGTTATTTACAAGATCATCCCGGTTAGAGAAAAAAGATGCCATGAATCACCTGCCATTTTACACATTTTTGACTTATTCGTGCTAGCAATTCTGACAGTATAACTTAGCTGCCTTTTGCAAGCTAGCCAAGTAAATAAACATGATGCTGACGGTGAGTTGCAAAAAATATTATTACATTGGAGTGGGGGCTGCCCCAGGACTGTCAGGAGGACCAGTAGTAACGCTAGCTTCGTCCATCTTCTCATCCATAGTGGCGGCGATTAAAGTTATAGTCGTAACGGTCGACCTGAAGTTGTCTCCTGCGCGGATATAAAATTACAAGAATGTTGCAACCTGTGGAGGGCGCGTCGATAACTCATAGCTAACTGACCTTGGTTGCCGTGTATGCTTGTATTCCAGTAAACAAAGATATGTGTACTTTTATCACAATACTCATTTTAATGAAAGCACAATGGAAATGTAACTGAGTAAAGAGTAGAATTCTAGTTCAAATATTTACTCGAGTAAGAGTAAAAGTGCAGACTTTATAAAGGAACGCAAAAAGTTCTCGTTACCCGAAAAATTTACTTTTTTACTCATTTGCGTTCCTTGTAATGCGTTACTACCCACCACTGTTCGTCAACATACCTGAACATACCTGAAGTTAGGGACTTTTCACAGCTAAAAATAAATCACTCCGCGATGAAACATTTGCATTGAAGATAACCGTTAATTCAAAGTTTTTAAAATTCCAAACCAAGATGTTGACAATGGAACTATTTTTTGTTGCGGAGAAACAATGGCGAAATAAACCATTTTGAATCAATAACTTTGTGTTGAAATGTTAATTTGTTGACTGTAGAATTGTTTTATAAAAGCAATATAGCACTCGTGGGAGTGGGGTAGGTAAGGGATAATCCCACGGGTGTTGTTGCCTACGCCACTCGGCCTGGCGGCCTCGGTGGCTACGGCCAAACACCACCCGTGGGATTATCCCTTACCTACCCCACTCCCACTCGTGCTATATTGCTTAATTAGCTAATGTTAGCCATAAAAGAAATTAGCCAGCAAAGTGCAATAGTGTCACTCATCATGTTATAAAGCTGCTAACACAAAAGGCTTCATGCAGCTGCAAGGGCCACCCAGCACCATTACTGCGCCATTACTATCACACTGATTTAGATTTTGTATTTTATGTTGTCAGACTGGTACCACACTAAATGGAATAGCAAAATTTCTCAATTAGCCCTTTTGTTTACTTTTTACATCCTAAAACTTCTCACCAAAATGCCTGAATGAGATGCCTGGGTAGCAGGCTTTGTCCTTACAGAGTAGGAAAATGCTAATGTTACCCTTTTTCCAGTTACCATTGCCGCAGCTTTAATTTCGCTCCAAATGATTTCACATTTCAACGCAGAGAGCTGGGAAGCTGGTTAGGACCTCAGAGCTTGGAGTGTCAGCTATGAGATGTACTTGAAGGTATGATGTAGTAGGCCAACTCACACAAGCCACCTGCTATCACTGAGCTCCATGACAGGTTTCCCCTTAATCTCAATCAAGTGTTTTACTCCCTCCATCAGTTTGCAAAAACCGTGTGAGCATGTCTGTGTTACCATTGCACATCACAACGGTAAACCGGATCTGTTGTGGTAGAACATAGAGAATATGACAGCCCTCAACATTACACACTGGTCCTTTAACCTTTGTGCATGCAGTGTGTATGTATGTGTGTGTGTGTCTATAAGTGTATCTGTGTACCGTGTACTTGTTGAACTATGTCACATATAGAGCACCTACAGAGACGAGACTTTGAGTTACAATATGGTGATTACATCACACAGAGGCATACACATTCAGGGCCTGATTTACTAATGTGCGAGCTCTGCTTAATCTGCGTTCGCAAATTAACGCACGGTGTTTTTCCGCATAACGCCGGTGTTTTTCCGAAAAGGAGAAAGATACATTGGTTCACGTTCGCTCAATCACTGAACCTGATTCAATGGGTTATATTGTTGTTTTGCCCGCCATCACCTACAGCGAGATGTTGAAAAGAACACGATTATAAATAATATGCTATTGGTGGCATTAATGCATAAACTGTCTATTATAACAATATAGATGTGTACATGGCGAGATTAATACGTTCTACAAGGGACATGGGTTTACTTCAATATACCCCCACTGAAACAAATACATTTACCAAGTAGCCAGGCCTCTACAAAATAACCGTTGCTCAATCATGGATAGATGGCACTATTCTGGAAGATAAAACTGTCATGGACAGACCACTACCACGTAAGTAATGGTCATGTTGGCATCACATATGACCTGGACATTCATTGAATATGTGTGCTTTCTGTTTCGTTAAACGTGTTCGTGGATTGAAGATGGGGCTGTTTGCATGTGGGTGCGATGAATGGCTCCAATTACGTTCGGAAAGTTTAATTTCAGCTATTGTAGTGGGGAAATGTATATTGACCAGTGCCCCGTAGCAATGCGTCGAGTACCTGGGTTAATATATTTGGCTGAGTGAAGGCTGAGATATACCAACTGATGCTATAACTGTTTGAAATGATCCGATGCCAATATTTGCAATGTTGTCCAGAGTTTACCAACTGATTGAATGGAATGTGTTGGAGGGTTCGATGTCGTCTCTGATCTGGTTCAGTAATTGAAGTATTGCGTGGCTGGTTAACCTGTACCGTCTAATGATTTGTGGTTCGTTTAACTGAAAATGTGTTATACGAGTTGAAAAAATGATTTCTGTGCGCTGTCTCTGTCTTCTTTCTTCGCCTTGCTATTATCACTGCTGCCATATCAACGTTTTCAGACTCAATGGAAATGCGCTTCCTGGTTAAGACGTGCTTTAATGAGGCGGAGAATTAGCGCGCAAATCATAAACGTGCGCTCACTAGGCAGTTTAGTAAATTCCATGCAATACATCATTAGGCACACTCCTCCCATTAAAGTGCGCTTCACGCCTACGTTACCACCTACGTCTCCGTGCCATCCCACCTGTTGGCAGGTACACACCCTCAAAGCGTTAATATGCGACTCTACTCAAATGCGCCCCCTTAGTAATTACCGTTTTATATTTACGACCGCTATTTTACGCCAGAAATGGGCGCAATCCTGTTAGTAAATCAGGCCCTCAGTGTATGAGTGTTAGGGTTCCGTGTGTGTTCAAGTATTTTTTAGTGTTTTCTGCACCCACGTTCACGTGGCATAAATGTGTTACTTAATAATCAAACACCAAAATGTTGCAACTTGTTTACATCACAGACAAAAGCTCGTCAATAATCACAACCACCCACAATCCAACACAAAGCTCATCTCATTACGAGCTCAGAAAATTTGAAACAAAAGTTTCCAGGCAACTGTGTTCCATTTTCTCCA
>NC_137920.1:27926865-27929365 GCF_963457725.1 Sprattus sprattus
AAAACTATTAAAAAAAGAAACATATCTATTTTTTCCAATGAGTACTGTATTATAACTCTTACACCTCAATTCCTGCAAAAGTTTCTGTCTGTGTAGGTGTGTGTGTGTGTGTGTGTTTGTGTATGAGAGAGACAGAGTGTGTGTACGTGTTTGAATCACACAGTTGGAACAACAGACAGACACAAACCTGCAGCTGTAAGACGGACTGGTCACTCTCAGCCTCGCCCCTGCATGTATTGGCAGCATGAGCCTCAGTGGGCAGCTTTGGCTAATCACCCAGCGGTTCACGTTCAGGAGGAGATAAGCTGTGGCTTTGCCTGGAGGCAGAGCTATTGTTTCCAAACGCCACTCGGACCTATTGCCCCAGCCGAATGGATTGCCTGGGCGCATGTGCAGTGGATCATATCCATAATCCAGTATCCATAAAGCTTTATAAACTCTTTCATAAAAGTTTATGAAGTATTCATAAAGCATTATAAACTCTTTCATAAAAGTGTATAAAGTATTCATACGGCATTATAAACTCTTTCATAAAAGTTTATGAAGTATTCATAAAGCATAATAAACTCTTTCATAAAAGTGTATAAAGTATTCATACGGCATTATAAAGTTTTTCATAAAAATGTATAAAGTATTCATACAGCATTATAAAGTCTTTCATAAAAGTCTATAAAGTATTCATACGGCATTATAAACTCTTTCATAAAAGTTTATACAGTATTCATAAAGCCTCATTATGGTTAAGTCTGTGCAGTGGACCAGGCCACTCTGGTCAACTGGACGTGTCTTTTGTCGGTAACACATTCTTATCCATAACCATAATCCAATATCGGTTTTAGCGTTATCATCTAGTCATCATCTGGTAATCAGTGCATCAGTGCATCATCTAGTAATGTGCAATAAGTCTAGTAGAGCAAGTTAAGGGATAGACAGAGGGTTGCCAAGATGGGGATCTTCCCAAATAGTGAGCCAGCATCGATGTATAAAAACTGCGTTTATAACTCATTTATAAGGGCTTATGAATTACTTACAAAGGGTTTACAACATAATTAATAACCTATTTATAAACCATTTATAAACCATTTATAATGGAGTCTTATTGTAAAGTGGTACCAACAAAGGGGTAAGCTTCATGAATTTACTTTCAAACTGATTATTGGAACAAAATAACGTTTTTCTTTTAGTCAGACACATGCTGATTCCGAATCTATTGGCACCCCAATTTTCAGTATTTTGGTAGAGCATTCCCTGGCGAAAATGTCTCTTTCTGTAATGTCTCCCAAGGTTGGGGATCTTGGACCGCTCTTCCATGTAGGACATTTCCAACTCATTGAGATTGTGCTTGAGATTGAGACTGAGGTTTTCTCTTGTTAACTATTCTCTTCAATTGAGAATACAGACATTTCTATTGGGTTCAAGTATTGAGACTTAGAGGGCCATTGAAAACCTTATTTTTGTGTTGCTGCATGGAATTCATGCACTTGCTTTAACAACACAACCGGCAGCAAATCAGCCCCTAAACACCTCAAAGCCCGAGGGACCATTCTTTGGCCGCTGTCCCCTTTTTTGCATCACATGACGATGGTGTCAACAAGCTTCATTTTTGATCATCTTACCACAACACACCGTGGCCAGGTTGATGCAGGTGGAGAGTAGCTAGCAGTGTGCGGCTACTTAGCAGGAGGTCTGGTTTGGAGGGTTGGCAGACAACGGAACAGATATTTCCACACTGAGACAATGGCAGGTTTCCATGGTGATATAGACACAGATCAGGCATGAGCAGTAGAACAAAGACTACCACTACATCTTTTTACTGATGATTTCTGACTTATCTGTTGTGGATGTCGTTTGGAGGAGTATAGCGGCACAGTGCGCACAACTCTCTACGCTAGTACAGCCAAATAAAGGGAAGCGCCACCATGTGGCACTATTTGGCGTTGCAATACAATACCACATTTACGAGACTATGACTGTCACGACACGACTCCAGTTGTAATGCCAATGTTGCTTGGCAAAGTTCGGACGCTGGGATTTGTATCTTGGTCTCAGGAAGGGCTTCTTTCGTGGAACTCGTCCAAAAAGCTTCTGGTCATAGAGGTGTGAAACTCTGACCTTTGGGGCCCTCTTGGCCCTTCTCTCTCTGCGTGGGGGCAATGTGCAGATGTGTTCCCGGTGCGAGTAGGAGAAGAGAGCCGAGAATGGTCAGCTTTTTATTTACCAAACTGTGTCTTATCTAATATGTAAAATAACACGCTGTACAAACAGATGGCCTCAGTGAGAAAAAGTGTGTTCTATACCATACCATAGGAATATAAATCCCAATCCTAATCACGTCCTACAGCTACTCATAATGTATTTTGCTTTATGGGTTTAAAGGATTGGGTGTACTTGTACCTAGACATTTAATCTCTTTTTTTGTACATGGACAAATTGTTCACGCTGTTCCACCCCTTGCTACGGCATAGATGCATAAATAAGTGTTACGTACATCAGAATCAAT
>NC_137920.1:27931865-27934365 GCF_963457725.1 Sprattus sprattus
ATAATTATTTCCATGGCACAGAGTGGCAGTAGTTATATATGGGTGCAGGATCTTTAGAGGGAATATGTGTCATGACCACCGCCAGCACCGAACAGCACAGAACTGTTCTACATCTACCAGTTTTGCTTACTGTACCGTATTGCGAGCAATGTGTGTGTGTGTTTGTGTTTGTGAGTGTGTGTGTCATGATAATTATCTCCATGAGACAGTCTGACAGCAGTAGTGTATGGGTGCAGGTCATAAGGGGCACTGTGCGAGCAATGTGTGTGTACTTGTGTGTGTGTCTATGAGTGTGTGTTTTATGTAGGCTGTGTGCAGTGATGTGTACATCATAGTGTCCTAGAACACCACGCACACACATGCACACACACAAACAGACAGACATATACACACAGACATATACACACACACACACACACACACACACACACACACACACACACACACAAACACACACACACACACACACACACACACACACACACACACACACAGTAAGCTTCACATATTACGGTTGTGGTTTTGAGCCCCGGCAGAGAGGGGGATGGTGGAGTGTGTGTCTATATGGTGAGATGTTTACATTGCTGCTCGTGCCCCGAGGGCAGTGTGTGTTGATAAAAGAATGGCTAGAAGGGGGAAAAGGTTGCCCTGTGAAAACACATCGGGCTCACTGTAGTGACAAAAACCCATTCACAAAGGAAACACACACACACAAACACAGTCACACAAACACACAGTCACACACACACTGACACTGACAAATACAATGACACAATGACACAATGTTTATTCTGCGCCATGGAAGCGTATCCAAACACTGAGCCCTAGGAGAAACCTGTGCACGAATGGACTGTTCTGCTGTGGCTGGTTGTCTTAAATTCCAGCGATAAATTAAAAAGTCGTGTGGATTTTCGACATTACCATGGCGACATGTTCTCTGCATGCAAAATCAGACAAATAAAGATCATATCCACTTACTGACACATTCATCATATTTCTGTATTAGCATGGAAGCAGAAACAAACCTGGTTTGTGGGGTCATGCAGTGAATCTATCTAGGATTGCCTCATTAAGTTGTTTTAATGCAAAGTTGTATGACAAGTGTTTTAAGACAACAAAACCTGTCAATGTTTGACAATAAGACCTGCTGTGGCATCTTTATGATGGTCATATTAATTAGCACTTTAAGAGGCCCACAATGAGGTACCTAAAACAGCCCTGCCTGATGCAATTTTAATGCAATCCTTTTAAAGAACTTAAACTTTGAATATTTTAAAGAGTAACCTTTCAAAGAGGAACAATGGAGCGGCAGGGTCCAAATGAGAATGTGATGTCCAGCAGTCCTAACACGTTTAGGAGCTGTGAGAGACCCACAGAGAAGAACTCTCCTCTCCATAGGGGAAGTGTGAAGGAACAGAGAGGTGACCTGGTGCTCAACACCCAGTCACTTTACATCAGTGGCCAAACAACTGACCAGGAAAGAGCAACTAGGCATAACAAACCCTAAACAGAAAGAGAGACTGTATGTGTTTGAGTGGGTGGGTGGGTGGGTGGGGGAGGGTGCATAGGCTTTTTTCAGCACTAAGTCACTTCATATACAAGTGAACCACTGGTCAGGAAAGAGCGGTTAAGCCCAAGGACCCAGATAGAGAGAGAGAGAGAGAGAGAGAGAGACAGGAACAGAGAGAAAGAGGAGAGAGAGAGAGAGAGAGAGAGAGAGAGAGAGAGAGAGAGAGAGAGAGAGAGGGAGAGAGAGAAGTTGAGGGGGGTTATGGTGCGAGAGATGCAGGGTAAGAGATGCTGCACTACTATAGATAAAAGACAAAAGAAAAGCATGTAAGTCGAATGAAGAAGGAGAAGACATGTGAGTGACCTTGATAACTGATGGAGGAGTGTTAGACACAATAACACAGCATTTTTCCAATACATTCATTATTTAGCGATGAAAACACATGAAATCTGTGACCCTTTACAGCAATTCCAAAGCAAAGCATCCTCTCATTTAGAAGATGCAGTCTGGACCTGAAAGATGCCTCTGAGAACCTCTCAGAAGGCAATGGGGTCATGGGTCATCAGGGATAGAATGGGGGATTAAAGAAAGAGAGACTGATAGAGAAAGAGAGAGATAGAAAGGGAGAGGATAGCCTTATGCCATCCCATTCATAAGCTTTGGCAATAATGCACAATGTTATGAATTTGAATTTGTGAGAGGGGAAGGAGTTTGAGAGAGAGAGAGAGAGAGAGAGAGAGAGAGAGCAAGGGAGAGCGAGTGAGGGAGAGTAAGCGGGAGAGCGAGTGAGGGAGAGTGAGCGAGAGAGAGAGAGAGAGAGAGAGAGAGGGAGGGAGAGAGAGTGATAGAGAGAGAGAGAGAGAGTGAGAGAGGGAGAGGGAGAGGGAGAGGGAGAGGGAGAGGGAGAGGGAGAAGGAAAGCGATAATGAAGCCAGATAGGGCAGAGGGGATTAGGTGTGATGCAGGAAGGTCTTAATGTGTCTGATGACA
>NC_137920.1:27939365-27951865 GCF_963457725.1 Sprattus sprattus
AAAGAGAGAGAGAGAGAGAGAGAGAGAGAGAGAGAGAGACAGAGACAGAGGGAGACATGGGGGGAGAGAGAGGGGGGGAGAAGAAAAGAGAGAACGAGCGTTGTGAACATATAGAAAGAGGGCGGATAGTTGACAGTTGGAGGTTAAGCATCCAAGGATTAGGCCATGACCATACATTTGAGCTTAGAGGGTTGTTTGCATTATGACCCCACAATTGCAAGCCACTTGATTTTGCATCAGAGCTTCATATGCACAACCAATAAAAACAGCATTTAACTTATTTGCTGGCTTCATCTAAATCTGCTTCCTTCCCCTCCCCACTGTAAAGAGAAAAGACAAGAACAAACATGTTTAAATATTTGGAAAACACTTTCTTAAAGGTTTGAACATTTTCTGGCTATAGATGTGGTGGTACTTTTTATGCCTCGGTGACTACGGCCGAACACCCCCCGTGGGAATATCCCTTACCTACCCCACGCTCACTCATACTGTATTGCTTAAATAACTCAGGGTGCCCCCGGGACAGCCCATCACCACTGCATGGGGGCACCCTTTTTTTTAGCGGACATTTTGTCCATATGTGTCTATGAAGATTCTATGAGGTGTATTATACTTTATAAAACAATTGGGTTCTAGCGCGTAATTTAGCTGTTTCTGATTGGACGAGAGACGTTCCATGCTATAGGTTATTCTTCATCATACCTACAGTTACGGGACTTTTCACAGCTAAAAATAAATCACTCCGCGATGAAACATTCGCATTGCCGTTAATTCAAAGTTTTTAAAATTCCAAACCAAGACGTTGACAATGGAACAATTTTTTGTTGCGGAGAAACGATGGCGAAATAAACCATTTTTAATCAATAACTTTGTGTTGAAATGTTAATTTGTTGACTGTAGAATTGTTTTATAAAAGCAATATAGCACTCGTGGGAGTGGGGTAGGTAAGGGATAATCCCACGGGTGTTGTTGCCTACGCCACTCGGCCTGGCGGCCTCGGTGGCTACGGCCGAACACCACCCGTGGGATTATCCCTTACCTACCCCACTCCCACTCGTGCTATATTGCTTAAGTATATATAGGCATGTCACATGCACACACTGCTTCTGCACATGAGTTGACAAACACATCCTTAGTGCACAAACAGACACATAAATATAAACAATCTCACACATAAACACACACACAAACACACACACAAACACACACACCTTGGGCATCCATTAGATTCCACTGCCTGCTGAACCAGAGGGCTGTTTATGAAGGTCATTGGGCAGCTGCATGCAGTCCAGAGAAGTGGAAATGGATCTAATGCAGTCTGTCACCACCCTCGTTGCTCCAATGAGATCAACTCTCTGCCCCACTCAACATGGCACCCTTCAGACACAGACTGCTCACCACGGTAACAGAGAATGTAGTCTATCACAGACTGCTCACCACACTGTAGCAGAGAATGTAGTATACAGTATATGCCTTGAATTAGCATGTGTACTGTCTATTGGTGCACTTGCAGGTGATCAACAGGTCCATAATTGTTTTAGATGTGCAGTAGCTAATGGAAGAGTATCTCAACACTCTGTAAGGGTAATAGTGGAGAAAGCCTCAAATAACAGTGCTCGTGACAACTGCTAGCAGCTATGCATTTTTATTCTTGCTAGCACACTTGCGTACCATGTCTGCTTTGAAGCCTTTGAGTCCTATGCCCTACTCTGCATCTTCCAACGTAGGCTCCCTCCCACTAGCTGGTGCAAACGATCTTCCCATCCTAGTGATCTTGGTGATTCCTTGCCTTTACAATCTCCCCTGCTCCCGTTTGCGAATCCCCCTGCTCCCCCTAGCCCTATTCTAGGACTCCTCTGGATTAGACATTGCCATCAACAGACCCATTCGAGAAGATCAGAGACCCCCGCCCCCACACTTGCTTTCCTGCACCTCCTAACCGTGACCTAAAATCATCTCCCTAGGACCAGTATGATCCATCCCTGGCATCATCTTAACATGTAGGCCTTATGGGTGGAAATGACCTATATAGATCCATGTCAGATACCACTGCTCACCATGACCCATTGATTTCCTTGCAGATACCTCAGCTGATCTTTTTCCTAATAGTTTGTGCAACTACTTGATTCTTCTATATTTAGCAGTAGTAGTAGTATGGTATGGTAGTAGTAGTAGTAGGGAAATGCAAATAGAACCTTTGACTCTGCAGGATCTTGTCTTGTCTAATTTCCCCTTTATGTTTTTTGTTCTAGAAGCTCTAGAAGTTCTAAAAGTTCTGCTTAGCACCACAGCAGTTCAGACACAGGGAACCTGATTGAGTTTCACTGGAATGTTACTCAAAGTTTTACCTTACAACCTAGAAGATGTTGTAGGTTAAACACACACCAACAAGGTTTGAAGCTCTGAAGTATGGTTGACCACCAATGGAAATTATGTGAGATGCAAATTCAAACCATTTGTTCTTGGGCACTCAGCTGTCAGCACTGGCCTTCAATTCTCTTGAATTGGTTTAACCACCTATTTTTTTTATTTCTGTCTTTCCCAATTCCTCTCTCGCTGCATGTTTCTTTCTCTGTCTTCCTCTTGACAGATGGGCCACTCGTTCCTTATCCCAAAGCTGCTTACCCAGGACCGGGGGTCCAGGGAGGTGGCCCTGTCCTGGCTCCAGAGAGAGAGAGAGAGAGAGAGAGAGAGAGAGAGAGGGTGAGAGAGGGAGAGAGGAAGAGAGAGAGAGGGACAGCGAGAGAGAGAGAGAGAGAGAGGGAGAGAGAGAGAGAGAGAGAGAGGGAGAGAGAGAGAGGGAGAGAGGGAGAGAAAGAGAGAGAGAGAGGGCTTGTCCTAGACACTGCCAGATGGAAAACAGGCTCCATTAATTCCCAAAGAGAGGATTGAGCTCAATACATCAGTCCACTTGGGATGCGTGGGTGTGTAACACTATGAGTGTGTGTGTGTGTACGTCTTTATGTGTGTATGTGTGTGTGTGTGTGTGTGTGTGTGTGTGTGTGTGTATCAAAAAGAGAGAGAGGGAGAAAGAGAGGGAGCAGAGAAATGTTTGTGTGTGTGCACGCATAAATGTATATATTTCGAGTGTGTTTGTTTGCACACACCTCTATGTGTGTGTGTGAGTGTGTGTGAGTGTGTGTGTGTGTGTGTGTGTGTGTGTGCGTGTGTGTGTGTGTGTGTGTGTGTGTGTGTGAGTTTGTGAGTGTTTATGTGTGAGTGCAGTAATGGGAGGATTGCCATCAGGGATTTCCACCGCTAGCTTGCAGGCTGTTTCCAGCCACAGAGAGCAAGAGCATGCCCTGCGTTTGAACCCCGCTCATATATAAATACATACATGAGCTATATATATAAATATATACATGAGCTATACATGGAGTGCAGTGGTGCGTCACCTAACATCAGCGAGAGGGAAAACAAACACACAGATCTAATGACGGCTGCGTCGCAACCCCCTGTGCTGACCTACGGAGGGGAACGCGCTGTTGATGAAAATATGTGTGTCGAGCAGGCGGTTAATCACTGATGTAAATGTAATTGGTCAAGCCAACTGACTACAAACATGGAACACAACACACACACACAACACACAACAGAACACACACAACACACTGCACAGCACACACAACACACAACGCAACAGAACATACATATAGCCAAACAGCACACCAGCTCATACATTCCTTAAGGCGTTATGAATAAATTATGCCATGTTGAGAAATCTGTCAAAAATGCACAGCGGACACACTGCCTCTTATGAAACCTTTTCTCTGTTATTTCTGTGTCATTATCATGGGAGGTAGAGTCATACAAATGGGCTTGATACTGTTAACTGATGACGTAGTAGGACCAGAGCAACGATCACTGCTTGTCGTTTTGTAACATTTGAATTCCTTAATTCCTGACTTTTAGCTTGAAAGATTCTAAAAGAAATCCACTGCTGTAAACCTGGGGTGTCGTGCTATGTTGCTTTTGGACAGTGAATAAGTGGCCTCTGCCTTTCAATTTTTAACATAGGCACAGCGGACAGTTAATAAATAAATAAATAAATAATTGACAAATTAATACTGGACACACACAAACACACACAATTATTGTTCTTTGAACCAAAGCTCAGTGTGTATGAATATTGACCCTCTTTATAATCAAAACGTTTTTTAGAAATACGTTTTACTGATATGACAGCACTTGTTTCCAGTCCATAGCAGTGTACTGTTCAGGGATTTAAAAAAAAATACAGCTTTGAATTCTACAGCTATGGAGGAACCAAGTAGTCTTACAACGGAAAGAAACGGATGTTTAAGAGGGTGTGTGTGTGTATGTGTGTGTCTGTGTGTGTGTGTGTGTGTGTGTGTCTGTGTTTATCATGCATATTATGTATATCATCCTCTCTATCTCTCTCTCTTTCCTCCTCTTTTACTAATTCATAAAGGGCTTTATTAATCTCCAAGTGGTTTTGTTTTGACTGTCTTTTCGGTTTTTGGTTGTATTGTGTATGCATGTTTTTTGCATTAAATGCGTGTATGTAATATTTATATGTATTTTTTTATATTTCTTTTTTGCTCTTTAAATGCCATGGCAGTTTTTGTACTAAAAACTGAAAATAGAGTTTTTAATGTGTTCCAAGATCAATGTTCCAGAAAAGGAATTTCAAAAGTAAATTTCTCTCTTTTTTATTCTTCCTCTCTCTTTCTCAAACTCTCTCTTTATTTCTCTCCTGTGTTTGTAAAGTCTGAAATAACCTTCACCAGTGCTGACCTCTAGTGGTCATAGTCTGCACACACTGTGAAGATAAATGACCGAGGATGAATGAAGGAATGAATTAAGTAATTAACAGACACAAACGCACACAGACACACACACACACACACACACACAGCGACACACACACACACACAGACACACACACACACACACACACACAGCGACACACACACACACACACACACACACACACACACACACACTTTGCTTTAAATGCATACAAATTCATACATTTTAATGAATATATGTGTGTACATATAAATCTATTTATCTCTCAGTCACCAAGAAAGAAATCTGACTTGACCACTCGCTTCAATTCCCTCCCTTACCCAATGAATGATTTAATTGCTCAATGACTACATACATACAGACAGAACTGAACAAAAACTAAACTGCTTAAAGCAATTAATGGTCAAATTAATGGAGAAAATGGTCAGTAATACTTTAGTTGAAGGGTACCTATATACTGATTAATATATTCCCCAGGTAAAATCACACAGAGAAAATCACAGGTTACAACCTATACTCACCTTTTACCCTGAAACCACTCCTATGGCAAAGCATCAGTCAAAGTCAAAGCCTAGAGATGCACTGTCATTGCTACTCATCATAGCTACTGTGTAGGGGCTGTCAACACACAGCCACATGTGACATGTCAAAGGTGCTCTGTTATGCAACACAGTGCGGCCTGAAGGAGACACACCTGCCGTGGGCGTGACTTCTGTGCTCATTGTGTGTGTGTGCGTGTGTGCGTGTGTGCATGCCTGCATGGGTGTGTGCATGCGTGTGTGCGTGTGTGTACATGTGTGTGAATGTATGTATGTGTCTGTGTGTGTAAGTGTGCGTGTGTGTGTGTGTTTGCATGCGTGCGTGTGTGTGTGTGTGTGTGTGTGTTTGTCTGTGTGTGTATGTGTGTGTGTGTTTGTCCCTGTGTGTGTGTGTGTGTGTGTATGTGTGTGTTTGTCTGTGTGTGTGTGTTACCCCGCCCACTGTTGAAAGCTCTGAGGTCATGCTTACACAGGTGCCTTAGCTAACAGCAAAAAGCACAGGTTATAGAATCATTTGCATGACAGGTAAGATGGATCAGCCTGTGTGCGTGTGCGTGTGCGTGTGCGTGTGCGTGTGCGTGTGCGTGTGCGTGTACGTGTGCGTGTGCGTGTGTCTGTGTGTGTGTGTGTGTGTGTGTGTGTAACAAAGCTGGCTCTTGGCCTTGTTACAAGAACGTAGAATACACCAATTTACCAAAAACACAAAGGGTTTAATCACAAAATTCAATTTACACAATTTCTAATTTCAAAATGTACACAACGGTCCAATCTCCAATTATCAAAAGTTTCAAATACACATGGTTCCAACTTCCAATTCAAAGTTGAAGTTGTCACAAAGGGTCAATGCATGCAATCAAAGTCTGCTCTCGCAGTACATGCAGTACATGCAGTACATGCAGTCATCAGGTTGCTAGCTGGCTCTCTTTCTCTCATGCTCCCGACCTCCCTTCTCCCGAATGCAGGAATTGCCGGTTTCTTTGTAGGTCAGGGACACGCCCCCCCAGGTGGTTGGTCACTGGCACCTGGAAGGAGAGAGAATGAACCACAGCCTGCACACACAATCAACCAATTTACCCACAATCATACCGACAAAACAGGCAGAGCAGACGAACCCAAAGGGGTTCGTCACAGTGTGTATGTGCATGCGTTTGCACTTGTGTGGGCATTCCTGAACAATAACATATTGGCTCCAGGAAAGGTAATGGTCCTTTCACCTAAAGCTGTCTAAGCACCATCTACCCATACCAGTACCAATACAGATACAGTATATCCATTTATACAATAACTTACACTTATGCAATAAAGAGCAGTTTTGTTAAATCACTAAATCAAAATACCACCGCCATAAACAGTCTGCAAACAGCTCTCTTTGAAAGATTACTTCCTGTTAAAGTACCTACTAATCAGCATAGCTTTCATTTGAGAGTTCTATTGAACATTCTACAGCTCATTGAGAAATCCATTCAGAAGGCTCTACACTGCGTTCCGTATGTGTACCACAGACCACAGGTCTGTGCGCTCAGTACATGTAGAATTGGTTGATAAACTATCACTAAGGTACCGTCATTAGCTATTAGTAAACCGCAGGCGATGAAATAGACTATGGACCCAGTGCTAGCTGATATAGGAGTCATTGTTCAATAATCCCAAGGTGTGTTCCTGTCAGAGCTAGATAAAGGCAGGGGGTGACAGAGAGTAAATACATATGATGACTGTACCTGGGTCTTGTGTGTAGTATGCAGTCCATGGTGAAAGAGCTGTTCCCATGTGTTTTAACATATGTGACTAAAATTGCGTTTTTTCTTAGGGTGTGGCCAAATACTTATGCATATGTGGGACTATATAGAGAACAAGTGTGGTGAAATATATCCAGGTATCTAGTATATGTTCTGTGATTTTAAAATGATCATTTCAGAGCATAAAGCGTCAGCATACAGTACACAGTGCATAGTTGTTATTCAGGAAGAATTAGAAGGAGACATTTTGTATGTTGTTTGCCTTCTGCTGCTCCAGCGCCAGTAATGATTTTCTTGTTTATTCCTTGAAACAGCTACAGTTCACATAAACACACACACACACACACACACACACACACACACACACACACACACACACACACACACACACACACACACACACACACATACACACATACACACACTGTATCAGCTGAATCATGCTCTGAAGCTCCTTAACACCTCCTTATATCACTCCCACACACACACACACACACACACATGCGCACGCTTCTCTCTCTTTCTCTCTCTGCTACACCCACCCTAGGACTTAAAAACACCTCTGCTGTTTACACACTCACTCACTCACTCTTCCCCCAGAGCTCCCTCCGTCTCTCTCTCGCTCCCTCACTCTCTGTCTCTCCAGCTGTTCTCTCAGTGCTCTCTGCCCCCGTCCAGGCAACATGAGCCGACCCCAAGCCCCGCACCTCGCCATCCTGGAGAGGTCCAAGCACGTGAAAGACGAGGACAAGCTGTACAGGTTCGAGGGCCTCCTCTACCCCTCCATCATGAGCCCAGCAGAGAACCTGGAGGGCGTTAGGACCATGGAGGCGCGGGCCGACGACGTGCTGCTGGTGGCCTATCCCAAGTGTGGTGAGTCGGGTGTGGGTTAACATTAGGGAATCTTTGGTCCTGCGGCTCAACTCGAGCTACTGTAGATCAATTTGTACAGTAACTGGCAGAGCGAGGTGCAGAAAACACTAAGATCTTTTGTCAAGGTCAAGATCTTCAATAAACCCCCATCATCTGATCGCAAATATATATATATATTTCCTTCGGAGGGGCAACTTCAGTTGAAGAGGGCAAACAGGCAGTTGCCCAAGCAACCTTAGCACACCCCTGTGCACGTCCCTGCTTAGATCTAATGTCAAGGTCAAGATCTTCAATAATCAATTTGTATTTGACATCGGACAAAAGGGCATTGCGGGTGGTACATGACTTTGTGATAAATTCATACATTTGCTCGAACAGAGTGTTCGGTCTACGAAAAAACGTCTGTAGCCCCAATTGTCTGATTCATAGGGTCATTCTAGTACAGTCCAGTTATGACATCTAGTTTACTGAGAAACCTTTTGTACAGAGCTGGACTTATTTAACTCTACCTCCACTTCACTGACAGGTTTTGAGAAAAACAATCACACTGCTTGTCCACACACACACACACACACACACACACACACACACACACACACACACACACACACACACACACACACACACACACACACACACACACACACACACACACACACACACACACACAGACACACACACACACACACACACACATACACATACACACACACACACTCTCACACACACACACACACACACACACACACAAACACATTCAGTTGTGCTGCTCATTCATTCATTGCCAAAGTATACAGTCATGCTGTCAGTCCACAGTAAACAGAACAAAAGGCAAAGCATCAGGATTATGCAACTAATGTTCAGTGAGGAAAGGAACAGAAATGTTATCAGCGTCTGGTCTGAGATAATTTCTTAGGCATATGGTACCATCCAACAAATGGATCTTTAGGTTGGAAACATAAGGGTTTTCTATTGTTAATATGTGGAAATAAGTCTTTAAATGAAAGATAAGTGTCAGGAGTAAAATATGAAGAAATTGACAAGGGATGCCTTTAATAAGAGTGATCACTGACTAAGAAACAGCTCCCTTTTAAATTGTCTTGAGGCATCACAGACCTTTCATCATATCCCTGAATGCGCCTCCATTTCCCAGGATTCAACTGGATGGTGTCTGTGATGCGCAAAATCATAGCAGCTTCCAGTGGACAGAAAGAGTCCTCAGACCTGCCCCCACTGATCGAGTTCTGCACACCAGAGAGGCAAAAGGTAGGAGACCCACACACACATACACACACACACACACACACACACACACACACACACACACACACACAAACACGAACACACACAGACACACAAACATACACACACACACACACACACACACACACACACACACACACACACACACACACACACACACACACACACACACACACACACATATACAAACACACACACATATACAGACACACACACACACACACACACACACACACGCAAACACACACACACACGCAAACACACACACACAAGCACACAATAATATACAATAGAAAGTCATTAAATCTATTTTCATGTGCATTCTCTTGGCAGGCAGTAGCTGAAGAGAAGTCTATACGGCTTCTCGGGACACATCTGTACCCGGACATCATCCCTGCTTCTTTTAAAGAGAAGAAGACTAAAGTGAGTAAATTTCACCTCACTGTTATGAATTACAGAAATATTGTTCATATCTGCGTGTCTGTTAAGTAAAAAAAAATGATTTTATTCTACATATGTATTACTGGGAGACGTCCTGATGTAGGCCGGCTGTTTCAGAGGGATGGAGTCACTGAAAACCAAAATAACCTCATGTTGCATCCTTCCCCTTTCCATTTCAAGTCAAATGAATTCCCCCAAAAAAAGTTGTCCACTCTACCATGGCCGACAACCCAAATGTACTACTCCATGAGCTCTAAACAATGACCTTTGACCTCTTTGACCTCTTGTCCTCCAGATGCTGGTGGTGTGGAGGAACCCCAAAGACACTCTGGTCTCCTACTTCCACTTCATGAACAAGAACCCAGTGCTGCCCAACGTCGAGTGGGACAAGTTCTTCACAGACTTCATGAGTGGAGAAGGTGAGAAAGAGAGAGATGGTAGTGCAGGGTTAAATAGGTTACAATGTGGAAGTACTAATGTGCCCTCGCAGAGATTTAACTCTTCTGCTTCTAGAGTTATTGTATTGTTACTTGATTGTGGTTCAAGTTCTCTTAAAACCAAGTAATTGTGTAATTATGTGAATGACTGTCCTTTAGGCTTCATGCTTCCACAAGTTCTCAAAGTTATACTGTAACTGTTAAGGGTATTATGGTAAGTATTCAGGGTATTACTGTAAGTGTTCAAGATATTATGGTAAATGGTAAGGATATTACTGTGTCAGCATATGGTATTTTTCCATCAGCACTTGGCTTGCTCACTATTTTGAATTTACTGTAGCTATTCTAAAATGCTTTCTCTGTCTGTCTGTCTGTCTGTCTGTCTGTCTGTCTGTCTGTCTGTCTGACTGGTGTTTAAAATAGTGGCCTGGGGTTCATATTTTGATCATGCCCTTGCCTGGGATAAACTCATGGATGCTCCAAATGTGAAGATTGTCACGTTTGAAGAGATGAAACAGGTAAGACAAGACATGTGTGCTCACACACACAGAGACACACACAGACACACACAGACACACGGACAAACAGACACACACACACAGAGACACACACACACAGAGACACACACACACAGCCCAACAGAATGTACCACACATGTTCTTGTAAACAAACATCCTTGTTTTCCTGCGCTCTCAGGACCTGAGTGAGGGCATCAGACAGATCTCTCAGTTCTTTGGCTTCCCCCTGACGGAGGAGCAGGTCCAGACCATCTACTCGGAGAGCACCTTCAGTGCCATGAGTGCCAAAAGCGTCCATGGCAAAATGGGAAGCGTCTTCTTCAGAAAAGGCAAGTTTGATTATTTGGAGTACAGTTTTGATCAGATTTTCAATATGGTTTGGAGTATTATTATTGGTGTTGACTGATGATGCCTGTGTGTTCCCTTTTAACAAGGCATTTACTCAGTGCCTAGATCACCATATGCATATATCATGACCATGAAGTTTCTCAAATAGATTAGTGGATCTGGTTGTTTGACGGGAACATGTCTAAAATGAGTCTAAAAGAGTCTTTTGTTTAGAGTGTTTGTAAAGGGCCAGACTGATATCATGTCTCAAATCCTAGACATCTAACGTTTAAGCAATTAGCGCTGGTTGAGAGTGGATGTGTGTCTGTAGCTGTTAGTAGGTCTGTAATCATAATATTTCTTTGATTGTGTTTCCCAGGTGAGGTGGGTGACTGGAAGAACCACTTCAGTGAGGCCCAGAGCCAGCAGATGGACGAGGAGTTCAACAAGAGACTAGCAGGAACCAAACTGGGAGCCAAACTCAAATACGACACCTACTGCAAGTAGGGAGAAAATGGCCAAGATGTACCAACAGCCAAGACTTGGAGTTCTAAATAGATTGTGTTAAAGGATTGTTTGTACAAAATACAAAGTGAAGACCAAGGCTGTATAAATATTAAATATTTTCAAATAAAAGCAGTAAAACATTTACAACCCAACATTTTTATAATATATTCTCGACATACCTCAGTAAGACATATTAACGTTCTTAGCCACTAGGTGGTGGTGTGACCATGCAATAAAAAAACCTAAAGAACACACACACACACACACACACACACACACACACTCAAACACACACAAAGGATGCTTTCCCGATTGAATCATTGAAGGAAAATAAAAAATTGTATTGAACACAGAAACAATCAATCAATTGATCAATGGTCAGCTGTAGTCCTAGGTAATTCACATGGTGAAACTGCAGAGGGGGGTCTTCCTCTCCATTACCACAGATCCTTTAATCAAGACACATTTCAATGAAGGTAGTATTCAAGGCGTGTATTTATTTTAAACAACTAGTTTTGGTATAATCTTCAAAGTCACTTTGATGGTATATGGTCATGTAAAGGACATAATCTCGGAATGTAGACGCCCAGGAAAATGCAGTTCTTTGGTCTGGCTTTTGTCTGTGCCAACTGTGCTGTTGTTGATGTTTCCAAGGTTTTATTTTGTATACCTTTTTAGGTAATCTGCTTATCAGTTTTTAACCAAAGCTCATTGCAGCTGCTTTAAGTGGATGGGGTGCTTCCACACACATGACCCGCAGCGTTCGTTGGAGAGGTTTCTCACGCAAACCTTAGCAGTGAACTGATATCCATGTTACATTAAGAGTAAAACTATTAACTGCTGCTTTAAGTGGATGGGGTGCTTCCACACACACGACCCGTAGGTTTCTGCTTCTCACGCAAACCTTATCAGTAAACTGAGTCGTGTCAACACTGGTCTCTCCAGGCAGGCTTTTGACTTTCAGCTTTAAGGCGCTACACAACTGTTTGTAAAGCAGGGCAGGAGTAATCTGTGTTTTAACCTTTGGAGAACATGTTCTCTGATATGCAAAATAGTGAACATGCACAGTAACTCTTACATGTAATT
>NC_137920.1:27956865-28014365 GCF_963457725.1 Sprattus sprattus
TTAAAGAGAAGAAGACCAAGGTCAGAGCAGAACGTGTTTACGTTCCATGAACTAACTTTAATTTGCACATGAATTAGCATTAATGCATCACTTGGTTAAAGTCACAGTTCTCAAATCTGGTGAATGGGCTTTTGAGTTCAACAGCCAATCAAATCACACCTTTCCCTCCCATGCTCCTTAATTGGCTAAAATTGTTTATGGCTCCTTTTGAGCCACTGTTCATTTTAAGTTTACAGAGCGAGTACTTGGTAGAAATACTGCTTTTTTGAATACAAACAGTAAACAGACAGCTAAACCATGAGGCAAGGCAAAGCAAGTTTATTTATACAGCGTCATTTATACACATTGGTAATTCAAAGCGCTTTACAAATGAGCAGATAAAACAACATAGAAAAATAAGATAATAAAACAGTAAGGAATATGTAAAAAATGCGCCTTCAGCTCACACCAGGATGGAGACGGCCAGGGCTCACATAGATTGTTGGTAAGGGTGTGAGGAACACAGCAAACGAGGTAAGGTATTTGTGAAAAAAATAAATAAGTGCAGTGACAAAAATACTTTAAAAAACAAACAAAAATCAACCAGAGGGTTGTTCAACGCAAACAGCACAATTCACAATGAAAATAGCAATCACAATAATCTGAATCGGCTGGTACCTGACCAATCGCTAGGATGGTGACCCAAAACCTTAACCCAAATCACCTACAGATAGTGGGTTTTTTTATCTCACAAAGAATATATATATATATATATATATATATATATATATATATATATATATACGTATATATATATATATATATATATATATATATATATATATATATATATATATATATATATATAGTCCATTTACTCCATGAAGCTGCAAACCCCTCTCCAGTTTAACACATGTTTTATTGCCATGTGATAAAAAATGGCCACTTAAGTAAATCGTTATGCTCGTGCTTTGCTTAGTTATCACCTAAAGTAAACACTTTGCTGAACATGTTAGGCACTCTGTACAGTAATAAGTGGGCACTTAAAGCAGGCTCAGTGCTGGAGTGATGTCCTCAACTAAACCTTACGTCCCTGACACCCCTATGACCGACCTTTGAACCTCTTCTCCTCTAGATGCTGGTGGTGTGGAGGAACCCCAAGGACACAGTCGTCTCTTTCTTTCACTTCATGAACAAGAACCCAGTGCTGCCCAACGTCGAGTGGGACAAGTTCTTCACAGACTTCATGACTGGAGAAGGTGAGGGACAGAACTTCAAGGGCTCTGAAGAGATTTCTGTATAGACTAATTCTAAGAAGATTTCGTGTATAGACTAATTCTGAGAAGATTTCGTGTATAGACTAATTCTGAGAAGATTTCTGTATAGACTAACTCTGAGGAGATTTCGTGTGTAGACTAACTCTGAGAAGATTTCGTGTATAGACTAATTCTGAGAAGATTTGGGTAAAGACTTACTCTGAGGAGATTTGGGTAAAGACTTTAAGCAAGTTGCATTCAGCACAAAACTCAAAGTAGTTTAAGTGTCAAGGTGTGATCACATTTTCACAACATGGACAACCAGTAGTTAAATATGTTTTCTTTATGTGTTTCTGTGTGTTTTGTTGTTTGAATTAGTGCCCTGGGGTTCATATTTCGATCATGCCCTTGCTTGGGACCAACTCATGGATGAACCCAATGTGAAGATTATAACTTATGAAGACCTTAAACAGGCAAGATAAGCATGCACACGTCGGTGTACGTAGGCATGCCTGCATGCATTCACATGCATGCAGATGTATACACACACACACACGCACACACACACACACACACACAGATTCCTATATACTTCCAGTCATGTGCACTCACAGGTGCATTATAAATACACAACCATAGACATATTCCACACATGTTCATGTTCTTGCAATCAAACTTTGTTGTTTTCCTGCGTTCCCAGGACCTGAGTGAGGGCATCAGACAGATCTCTCAGTTCTTTGGCTTCCCCCTGACTGAGGAGCAGGTCCAGACCATCTACTCAGAGACCACCTTCAGTGCCATGAAGGAAGGGAGTTCTCATGGCAAAATGGGAAGCATCTTCTTCAGAAAAGGTGAGTTATACTGACTGACACTCAAGTAGCGCAAAAAGAGATAGTATGCAACAATAGCTGTTTTGAAGCATGTTTTCTTAAGCAACTAGTCCTAGTATCATCTGCAGATTGAGTTTCATGTTAAAAACAGATACAAAAAACTCTTATTCCAACAAGCCTCCTAGGCTATGCACTATGCTGTTCTGTCGTCTGGCATCAGACCACCTTGTGAAAAAGGCTTTCACAGCACAACAATGGCAGCTATCTTGCCAAAGGTCATAAGTTAGCATGAGTTAGCATGCTAGCAAGCCTTTTCCTAGTGCCACTTGTGCTGTTGTGGGGGTTATTCAGTTGCCTTTTCGCTAGTTACATTGCTAGTTGTCAACCACATCTGCTCACTGCTGCTTCATCATTGAGAGAAAAATGAGAGGAGTATGTTTAAAATACTTGTTGAGTTTTATCCCCTTCACAGCAACTAAACATAGACTAACATTAGACTAACAACTGAGAAATCTATGATTTCTGTCACAAGGCTACAACCTGTTTAACCAATTCAATTAAATTAAATTCATTTAAATGTAATGTATTTCTATGGCACCTGTTACACTTGAAATGGTCTCAAGGTGCTTTACAGAGCCCAGAGCCTGAACCCCATTGGTGGCAAGGAAAAACTTGGAGGGGGGAGAGAATCCTGTGATCTGTAATTGTGTGTTACAGGTGAGGTGGGCGACTGGAAGAACCACTTCAGTGAGGCCCAGAGCCAGCAGATGGACGAGGAGTTCAACAAGAGACTAGCAGGAACCAAACTGGGAGCCAAACTCAAATACGACACCTACTGCAAGTAGGGAGAAGACTGTGGTCACATTTGTACTTTTTGTAATGATTCTGTTTTGTATTAAAACACAGAAATGATGGACAATTAAAGTATTTTGACTTATATACTTAAATAAAATGTAACTCTCCAGCACTCTCTAAGTCTGAGCAGTTTGGCTTGTTTGCCACTAGATGGTAGTGTGACAATGCACAGACAATACACACAGGTGCACATGCTTATACATACACACACACACACACACACACACACACTCACACATACACAGACATGCACACACTCATACATACACACACACACACACAGCCATGCACACACAGACACACACACACACACACACACACACACACAGTCGCAAACCAAGACACATTGTTTAGACAGGATTCTATATTTTTTGAATCAGTTGTCTCTGACAGTGTTATATATACGCTTCATGTGAATGTTGATGGGCTCAATCAATATCCAAGAGCATCAATGATTACTTGGTGTCACAACAGACACCAAAGGCACTTCAGCAAAACTACAACTCTAGGTTTTAGTGTAGAACTTCTGTGTGTGCAATCGAATGAGCATGTTTTTACTGACAACAGTGGCAGGCAATCCTGATTGTTTTTATTCTGCTCTGTCTCTTTAAGTGGGAGGTCTGACCCTCGCCCAGGGAGCCTATAGCAATCAGCCACAAACTTCTGCTTCTTGCACACTCCTTATCAGTGATTGTTTAACAGTAACTGTGCATAAACACGGCCACGCTCGCACACACACGCACACACACACACGCACAGCAAAAGAAACACAAAGGGGCAGAAACATCTCTCAGCAGTCAGCAGCTTAGCCTTCTCAACGTCAAAGAAGCTGCATGGTTTTACAGCATGAGTCTCTCAGCTGCCCAGCAAGGAGGTGCTCCAACATGGAGACAGGCCAGAATGGATATGGCCAAAAGGCTGAAGGACGAGGAGAAGCTTTACTTGTTCGATGGAACCCTTTACCCCGTGGTCCTCTGCCCAGCCGAGAACATGGAGGCCCTTAGGACCCTGCGGGCCAGACCAGACGACCTGGTTCTGCTCTCCTTCCCTAAGTGCGGTGGGTGTTATGGAGATGTGCGAAGGGTTTCACACTTTTTTTCCCCCCCACAAACGTTAGGAAGCAACGTTTGTTTTTCTAATCTAAGTCTTTTTGATGTCAGCATACTCTTACAAGTGTAGAAGGACTCTCTTGTTGCAACACTTCCCTGTAAAAGAGCACTTTCACTTACAGTAAGAGACCATCTCCAGTATCAAGAAAAGATTAAAAGATGGAATAGGCAATGACTGTATGGGATAAAAACACCTGATGAACCAAAGCAAAAAAAATAATTGAAAAATCGTATTCAAGACATAAAGAACTGAAATAGGTATATCTAGAGACAGGATACAAAAAAACTGTTCAGCTTTTCCTCCCTTGAAATATCTCCCCCACCACAGTGTCCTAATGTTGCTAGTTTTTAATATTTTATTGTTTAAAAACCCAGCTTGTGTGTCAAACAAGCTTTTCTTTTGTTCACATCTCTTGGTTGAGTTTGTGCATTTGCCTGGTGTAGCCTATGTGAGAATCTAACTACATTTACATTTAATCATTAAGCAGACACTTTTATGCAAAGGATAGCACAATCAAGCTACGAGCAATAGAGACCTAGCCTGACGTTGTCATACTCATAATTCTAGTCAGAATATGAGTCTGATACTGCTCCATTGGGCTGTGATTATGGGACATGTTTCAACCGAACCAGGAAAAAAAATGCCTCATTTGGATAGACCTACAACCAGTGGCGGTTTTAGGCACGGGCGACCCGGGCAGCCGCCCGGGGCGGCACTTTTTCATGACAAGTGAGGGGCGGCACGAGCACTTAAAAAAATAGTAATAATAATCTGGGCCGCGAAGCGCTTTTCTATTTCTATATATCATATCACTGCGTGAGGAATTGGCAAATTGGCGCCCCCTGCAGCTGCAGGCGCACCTGCTCGCTAAGAAGGTGCAGCGCAATCCTGGGTGAAAGGGGGAAAGAGAGAAAGAGAGAGGGGGCGGCGGGCAGTTCAGCTCTGGGTCTCCCAATAAACATTATAATTACAGTGCATGAAATGCCCTGTATTGTTATTCCTAGGCTTCTTCTTCTTCTTCTTATTCTTGTTACCTTTTTCTGCGATTAATTCAGCCCGAACCGCTTAATGTAGAAACTTCATTCAAACTTTGTCGCGTAGGTCTTGTAAACGACACTTATGCTATGTATTTTTCACTTTTCTAAACTTTATACTTTTTAAGATTTTTAAGAAAAACGAATATAAATTTTTCCCATTGACTTACATTGGGCCATTATGACATCATAATAGGGTCTTTAAACTGGCTTGCACCTGTGCTTTACTGACACCTGTGCCAAATCAAAGGAACCTCTTCTCTCTCTGTCCCTCTCAATTTAACTGTAACTAGGACACCATCCATTCTCTATTTTTTTTTCTCTCCATCTCTCCATCTTTCTCTCTCAGTCAACTTTCTCTCACACTCAATCTCTCTTCTTCACTCCATTTTTATCTCCTTTTTTCAATATTTTCACTCTCTCTTTATCTCTTCATCCAGAGCCACTCTTGTTCACTCTTCTTTCCTTCTTCCACTCTTCTTTCCTTTCTTATTTTCTTCCATTTTTCTTTCCTTCTTCCACTCTTCTTGCCTTTCTTTTTTCCTTCATCCACTCTTCTTTCCTTCTTCCACTTTTCTTTCCTTTCTTCACTCTTCTTTCCTTCTTACACTCTTCTTTCCTTTATTCTTTCCTTCTTTCACTCTTCTTTCTTTTCTTATTTCCTTCTTCCACTCTTCTTTCCTTCCTTCACTCTTCTTCTTTCCTTTCTTCTTTCATTATTTCACTCTTCTTTCTTTTCTTCTTTCCTTCTTCCACTCTTCTTTCCTTTCTTCACTCTTCTTTCTTTTCTTCTTTCCTTCTTTCACTCTTCTTTCCTTTCTTCTTTCCTTCTTCCACTCTTCTCTCCTTTCTTCACTCTTCTTTCCTTTTGTCTTTCCTTCTTCCACTCTTCTTTCCTTCTTTCACTCTTCTTTCTTTTCTTCTTCCTTTCTTAACCTTTGCATTTCATGCACTGGTATTTCCTTCAGGAAATGCATTTTCTAGTTACCCTATACTTTTTGTTTTTCTGAATTGTGTGAAATGGCTTATAAAAATAGGTAATACAGAACGATTATGTGGTCACCAAGGGCAAGGTTAATTGGTGGAAGGAGACCACTAACTGCATCAATTTATCCAACTGGTGAAGGTAATAGTGAGCAGAGTATAGATAGATAGATAGTCAGATAGATACTTTATTCATCCCGAGGGAAATGTAATACATCTTTAACAGAGTAGTCTATTACATTATCGATAAAGCTATTGAAGGATGCTCGAGTGGACAAGGTAAAAATGTGTTTTATTTTATCAAGTGTAGCTTAACCAATACTCTATTACTGTAAGGCAACCAGCTAATGTTGAGCACCAACTGAGTTGTTTGCTAGCTAGCGTTAGCTAGCTGATTTGACCATAGGGTATGAACATGTTCATTCATCTGACACTAGGCTAAAGTGTTAGCGAAATCCCGCTAGCCACAACTACATAATGTAACAGCATACAGAGTACTAGTATAATCTTAACTAGAAAATGCATTTCCTGAAGGAAATACCAGTGCATGAAATGCAAAAGTTAGGAAAGGAAGAAGAAAAGAAAGAAGAGTGAAAGAAGGAAATAAGAAAGGAAAGAAGAGTGGGAGAAGGAAAGAAGAAAGGAAAGAAGAGTGAAGAAAGGAGAGAAGAGAGGATGAAGGAAAGAAGAGTGAAAGAAGGAAAGAAGAAAAGAGAGAAGAGTGAAGAAAGGAAAGAAGAGTGGAAGAAGAAAAGAAACCAGAGTGAAGAAAGGAAAGAAGAGTGAAAGAAGGAAATAATAGTTGAAGAAGGAAAGAAGAAAGGAAAGAAGAGTGAAAGAAGGAAAGAAGAAAGGAGAGTGAAGAAAGGAAAGAAAAGTGAAAGAAGGAAAGAAGAGTGGAAGAAGGAAAGAAGAAAGGAAAGAAGAGTGAAAGAAGGAAAGAAGAAAGGAGAGTGAAGAAAGGAAAGAAAAGTGAAAGAAGGAAATAAGAGTGGAAGAAGGAAAGAAGAGTGGAAGAGAAAAAGCGAGTGAAAATATTGAAAAAAGGAGATAAAAATGGAGTGAAGAAGAGAGATTGAGTGTGAGAGAAAGTAGACTGAGAGGGATAGAGAGAAAGATGGAGAGATGGAGAGAAAAAAAAGTAGAGAATGGAAGGTGTCTTAATGTTCCTAGTTACAGTTAAATTGAGAGGGACAGAGAAGAGGTTTCTTTGATTTGGTGCAGCTGTCAGTGAAGCACAGGTGCAAGCCAGTTTAAAGACCCTATTATGATGTCATAATGGCCCAATGTAAGTCAATGGGAAAATTTAGATTCGTTTTTATTTAATATCTTAAAAAGTATAAAGTTTAGAAAAGTGAAAAATACATAGCATAAGTGTCCTTTACAAGACCTACGCGACAAAGTTTGAATGAAGTTTCGACGTTAAGCGGTTCGGGCTGAATTAATTGCAGAAAAAGGTAACAAGAATAAGAAGAAGAAGAAGAAGAAGAAGAAGAAGCCTAGGAATAACAATACAGGGCATTTCATGCACTGTAATAATTAGCAGGTCGATAGCTAGCTGGTTAGACCACAGATTTCCGTTTGACACCACTAGACTAGCAAGCGTTAGCGAAATCCCATTAGCCACTATTAGCAAACTCAACTAACTATAATGCATGTTGAGTGCTTGCACAACATAACTTGCAAAGAGCTGGTGTTAGCTAACATTAATGCACATGATGTGTGCATTGATTATCTAAAGTGTGTTATTTAAATGCTCTATTGAAAGAGTTGTGCAATTGAAAAGCGTTGCACTTGCACAACATAACTTGCAGATGGCTGGTTAGCTAACATTAATGTAAATTATGTGTGCAATAATTATCTTAAGTGTGTTATTCAAATGTTGTATTGAAGGATTTGTGCAATTGATACATTTCATTTTTTCTTTCACTTATATTGTTATAATTGGAAAAAGTAAGATTTTTTTTCGGGTGAGGGGGGGGGGGGGGGGGGGGGGGGGGCGCTCGGAGGGGATATCGCCCGGGGGCGTAATTCCATGCAGAACCGCCACTGCCTACAACCAATCAGAGCAACGTAGTCAGGCGATACATTTAACTTTTACCGAATCCCGTAGGAAGGACCGCAAAAACATATTTTCGATCGACAAATGTCTTGATCCGTTTCTCTGTTCCTCTTTCAAAATGGATGCGCTGTCGATGTCTTCTAAAACAGAATCGATGGCAGAATCTACACATCTCAGCTCTCCAGCAGCAGCCATGCTTGTTGAAAACAAATTCAACCCAAGCGCTATTTGGTGACGTGGTTGATTACGCTACTGTTGATCATCTTTCCATCATCACATAATAGCCCACCCTGACAATTTGATTGGTACGAACAGCTCTGCTGCGGGCACAGTTCCGCCCCAACGGAGCAATACCAAAACTGGACTTTCCGACTTCAAATGTTGTGGGCGGGGCTAAGTTCGGCTGGCACCCAGGCTAATAGAGACCTAGTGTAACAATAAATACAACTTTTCATAAGAAATTAAAAAAGTGCCGGAATGTTACTACTGTAAGTTGCGAGTGAAGTACTAGTTTTATATAAGCTGCTTCACTGTGTGTAATGTTCCCCTTCCCAGGATTCAATTGGATGGTGGCTGTCTTACGGAAGATGATGGTTGCCATTAAAGGGAAGACTTTCTCAACAGACATGCCTCCACAGATTGAGTTCTGTTCTCCAGAGATGCAGAAGGTATTCAATTCAATTTAATGCAATTCAATTCAAATTTATTTATGTAGTGCCAAAACTATAAAATTAGAAAACTCCCTGTTAGCCAGGAAGAAACCTTAAGCACAACCGCAGCACATAAGGCAGGGTATCACTCATGACTCACCATCATTTCTACTCATTCCATCAACACAACATGAACAGGTTAAAGACACTGACCACATCTTGCCAGGGTTAGACAGGTCTGTGCATATTAAGCAACAGAATATAGCAGGTTGTCTTTGGAAACATGCACACAGATCTTTCACATACTGGCTCAGAAAGCACAAATCAACCCGTCCTGATGCAGGACCAACTACAGTGTCTGCTACCATGGAGACAATCTGTTTGTTCGCAGGCAATAGAACGAGAGCCGTCGCCGAGGTTGCTGGGGAATCATTCTCACCCGGAGAAACTGCCTCTGTTGTACCAGACCATCAGAGAAAACAAGACGAAGGTCAACTCAACTCATGGTTCTCTTTAAGAATCTCTTAAAAATCACACAATTTTCTTCACAAGCTCTATGCTCCGGCCTTATTTTGATACTGATGATGTTTATTTTGACACACTTCATTTAATGTGTTAATCCTTCTGGTGTCCAGTTTAGGCCTCTGTTCATGTTAAGCAAATTAAGACAATACTTAAGATTAATGCAAGTATACATGAACCAGACTGGAATGATTAGATAATACAATCCATCTGTTCTCTCCCTCTTTCTCTCCCTCTCCCCCCTCTCCATCTCTCCCTCTCGTTCTCCCTCTCGCTCCCCCTCTCTCTCCCTCTCCCCCTCTCTATCCCTCTTTCTCTCTCACTCTCCCCCTGTTCTCTCACCTCTCTCATCAGACGCTAATGATGTTCAGAAACCCCAAAGACACGGCTGTCTCCTACTTCCACTTCATGAACAGCAACCCTGCCTTGCCCAGCGCAGAGTGGGACAAGTTCTTTTCAGACTTCATGACTGGAAATGGTGAGTGTGTGGCAGCACCCCGACAGTAAGCTCAGAGCTAGACAATGACTACACACAAATATGTGCTACACCTGCAAATCCTACATACCTGACCAAGAAAGTCCACTTCTAAAAGATATGAATCAGTTGTTTATGTCGAGGGGTACTCAGTTACGTAGTTTTTTAAGTGGATTTGGAGAGAATAGTTATCTAAACCTAAATTTATTATCAGTTCTGCATTTATTTAATTTTATTTGGTGGTTCATACTGATACTGCAAATACTGATGCCTGACCAGTACACATTCTGTTTTAAGAATAGTCTTCACTGTGTTTGTAAATACAGTCCCTATAATACATCTGTTCCTGGAACCCATTGTTCTCTAATGCAGTTCGGGTCAGAAAGAGATACGTTCTAGAATATCTCTCTTGGGTCTAGAATCCCTAGAATGGTCAGGGCACACGTGTCTACAGACCAGGAGGGGGGGTTTGTGGGTAATCTACACAGCAATGTGCCCCAGTGTTCAGGGATTTACCCACTTTGTCACAGTCATCTACCATAATGGATATGATGAAATACTGGGCCAAACCAATGGCCAATGTTACTGGGAACTGGGGAAACACATCTTGCACAATGTATGGTTACTGCATGTTGCTAATGTGTGAGTAGGTTTACTGATTGAGAAGTTAAGAATTGAGAACATGTACTTTTCATCTGGTGTGATGATTGATTGTACACAGCTTTAGTCACCCTAAGTTCAAATAAAAGCAACAATTACAACGAGATATAAGATGCATTTAATTATTAAATATTGCACATCATTTTTAACTTTGAATACTGATTCATTCATAATGGAATGGAAAGGAGACTGAGTTCTGTATGTATGGCTTTGTAAGAGTGAAATAATAATACACAGACTGTCATGGAGTAGTATGTTTTTGCGTCCAATGCAGCTTTCTTGTTTTGTGCAGTAACTTTTGGATCATACTTGGATCATATTGAAGCCTGCACAAAACTGGTTGATGAACCCAACGTGTTGACAGTTATTTATGAGGAACTAAAGGAGGTAAGAAAGAGAACCATAGTGCAATCTGGGCACACACACACACACACACACACACACACACACACACACAAATATCTCTCCCCCTCTTTCTTTCTCCCCCCCCCCCCATACAGACACACATAGAAATGCACAGTCACGTCCCTCTTCATCTCTCTGTCACTGACATCTCCCTGTCATAGCAGGACTTGACTGAAAATGTCAGACGGATTGTGCAGTTCCTGGAGTTCCCCCTGACTGAGGAGCAGGTCCAGACCATCTCAGCCGAGAGCAACTTCAGTGCAATGAAGGAAAACGCCATCAACACCCACGGCCAATTTGGCAATGTTTTATTCCGGAAAGGTGGGTCAGCCGGGTTTGGCAAATACTCTTGCAGTTTGTAAATAGCATACATACAGTAGAAATTGCATCCCTCCTGTACATGCTATCTTCATTAGGGTGACCAGACATCCTCTTTTATCCACATGTCCTCTTTTTGAGACCTAAAAAATGCGTCCGGCAGGGATTCTAAAATTGTCCGGGATTTTGCCTCGTCGGATATTTGTGTGTTCTCTGTTCTTTCTTCTCTGGGTCTTTCACAAACTAGTTTTTACGCGCTAACAAGTTTTGGAAAGGGTCTCTCCCTTACGTTCCACCTTCTTGCGTGAGCTCTGACTGTAGAAAGAACTGTCATTTGTCGACCGCCCTCTCAGTGTTGCCAGATGCACGATAATTATCCTCCAAAGACGATAATTTTGAGCAATTGGTACGATACTTCGCCATTTCCAATCTGGCAACACTGAGCACCTTGCCGCTTCAACTAGTAACTAATATCTTTTCTACATGCAAATGTCATGTGCTGTCGTAAACATTGCAACGAGTGACTAGTTGCATCGTAAACAATGCAACTAGTGACTAGTTGCATTGTTTACAACAGCACATTACACAGATGCACATGACTACAACAGCACATGATATTGCATGTTGAAAAGATGGCAAAACCTCGTCGCGGGGGGTGGGGGGGGGGGGGGGGGGGGTCATCTGTATGCTAAACACAACCACGCCCCCTCCCTCGCGACGAAGTGTCCTCTTTTTCTCAAACTCAAATATGATCACCCTACCTCCATGCAAAATAATTTGAAGGCTGGGAAGCCCATCAGATGTCTCTTATACTAAGCGGTTTCTACTAGAAATGGTGCACTTAAGTTAAACAGCACCAGGGTTAATGGACACCTAAGAACCTTGGCCAAATAATATATCTTTTACTAATAAGCTTGGGTCAAAGTAGGCAACATAGGGGGAGCTGTGGTGCAATTAGCAGCCCCGACCATGGAGGGGCTTGAACAGGCATTTCCCGATCCCATTCCCCACCTCTTCTCTCCAAACTCATTTCCTATTAAAAACCTTCGCTATCCTATCTGATAAATCTTAAAAAAGGGAAAATACTTATTGCTCTCCCTCTTTCTCTCTCTCTCCCTCTTTCTTAGTGGCTGTCAATATCTTTATCTTTCTCTGTGTATAGGCTAACGACACAGGGGCGGAGTCCTTGGTTTAATTCCCTAATAGAATGAGTAAAATGTGTTGTGAGTTTGTTAAAATGTTTATCACTACCTGTCCTGCCCACATAACGGCGCACTGGGTCGGTGCCTGATCAGGAACAGTATCTCATTCAAGAGTAAATATTCAGCAAATATACTGTTAAAAATCTTGTCTAGAGTTTACAACCACATAGGCAGTGGCGGCTGGTGATTTTTTTTTTTGGTGGGGCTATTTAAGCGGGGGGTCTGGGGGTTCTCCCCCAGAAATTTTTGAATTTCGTAGATGTGATTTCCTGCATTCTGGTGCATTTTCGGGTGGCCAGCCGGAGATCCCAAATCATTCACAATGATAAATTTGTTGTTCGCTATTTCATGTAGGCCAATAAATTAAAAACGAGACGTGAGCTGTTGATGCAGAGAAGTGCTGCTCAGTTTTAAAACAGCCCCTTGCCTATACCAATAAAATAACTCAAACCAGTCAATACCAATGGTCTAAAGACAATATTAATATATCTGCCATGTAGAAATCAACTGTTTCACAGGTAATGATAATGAACAAGTTACATGTTTATTATGGTCCATGTCCAGATAGAAAGTGCCAACACATAACGATAAATTATACTAGGGAACAACAGTTTTTTGTTACTACAACTACTACAACAATTTAGTTTTTTTAAAGACATGTATACTGCAGCTGTATGAGTATGAGAAGAAAGATTATTTTAACTGGTATGAAACAGTAACAGCTCACAACTTAGAAACAACAAATTGCACTCTTGACCGCACATGTTTTTAAACGCGTTCTGACCAATGCTTCAGTTCTGTCATTCCTGTCTGTGTCCACGAACTGTATTTCACACGCACTTGTTTTAAACAGCAGGCAAAGAAAACAAAAGATGGCATTGACATACCCACAGCTAGCCATGCCTTTCGATCGAACCAATCTCGGGAAAAGCTTCTGGTGTATGTTTTCCCCTTTTCTCGCGTCTGTTGGGTTATTTTCACTTCTGGCTTGTCTGGTCCGAGTTGTTTAACAATTAGCTTTTCCGCAAAAGTTCTTCTTCCAAAGGGATGCAGATGTAAGGATTTGACTGAATTTGGGGCTAGCTGAGCTCCCACAACTACATCCGACGTCGCAATGCTTAACACTTCTCTGCTAGCATGGAAAATACCTGTTAACAAGCAGTGGTGCATCTTGGTAGGGGCTCTAGCCTTCAGCGCCCGTAACCCATAAAATTCCTCGACGATGATTGGCGGATGTGTATTCTTTTTTGCCTAACAACAGGGGAGCCATTGGCTTAAATACAGCACACACGGGCTGACCGACCAGGAGCCCCGGCAAGACATCCTATTGGCTACTACACCAAAAATGATAAACGTTCACGTTTTAAACGTGGAACTTGAAAGTGAATGTAATGTAAATATAATTTTGGAGAGTTCTAAACCCATTCTAAAGCAAAATCACCAATATCATTGTATTAACACAGGTTATTTTTTCAAAATGAGAGATTATTTAAAAAAGAAAAGAAAAGAAAAACAGGCAGTCAGGTCAGCGGGGGGGCGGAGCCCCAGCGCACCCTATGGACGAGCCGCCACTGCACATAGGAAATGTTTCAAATCAGAGAAACAAGAAACTTTTGAGAATCTAAGTAATCCTGTGTGATTGTGTTTCACAGGTGAGGTGGGTGACTGGAAGAACCACTTCATTGAGGCCCAGAGCCAGCAGATGGACGAGGAGTTCAACAAGAGACTAGCAGGAACCAAACTGGGAGCCAAACTCAAATACGACACCTACTGCAAGTAGAGAGAAGACTGTGGTCACATTTGTATTTTTGTACTAAATGCATAGACATTTGAACAGTATTTTTGATTTTATTCAAGAATCTAAGGTTTATATTCAGAGTCTAATGTTTTCATTCTGATTCTAAGGTTTTTATTCTGATTCTAAGACTGCATATATTATTGACACACTTCTTGTCACATTTATTTTTTTACTCTCAATTCATTTTTGATGATTTTTTTTTGAAATTCCAATAAAATCATCAAGAAAAGACTGCACAAAAACATGCAAAATCACATATCTTATGGGTGGCTAGTGAAAGCTGGCTATACCATGAATTACATAGATGGTTGTATGAAAATATATTATATCCGACTGAGATCTTGCCTCCATAATGACCTTATGGTTCACTTCAGTTGCCATTTGTTTGAAGTAAAGGAGTTATTTTATGCCATAATTACCTTATTGTTCACTGTCAGTTGACATTTGTCTGTAAGTAAAGGAGTTATTTTATGCCATAATTACCTTATTGTTCACTGTCAGTTGACATTTGTTTGAAGTAAAGGAGTTATTGTATGCCATAATTACCTTATTGTTCACTGTCAGTTGACATTTGTTTGAAGTAAAGGAGCTATTTTATGCCATAATTACCTTATTGTTCACTGTCAGGTGCCATTTGCCTGTAAGTAAAGTAGTTATTTACAATGACCACTGTGCACACAAAAGCTCCCTTAGCTAAGCTAAGCTAATCTGTGTGGGTGTAGTCTTACTCAAATCAACGTCATAATTTTCAGACTGAGAACTCTCCCCTCTCTGCTACTCTACTGTAGACAGGGAGAGGGAATGCATTCACTTACGCACACACACACACACACACACACACACATTCAGAGACGTCTGGACCTGCTGTCCGTGTGTGGTTGCTCATCAACTTGCGGGTTAAACAGAATTATTAATTCAGCAGCAGTGAGATCAGGATTGTGTCCTTCTAAAGCCTTCAAAAAAATGCTACCGCACACCACGAACCAGGAGTCAGCAAAGCAGCACAAAGTCCCAAAATGGAGGCAGGAGAGGCTGAAGCGCTCCGAGAACATGAAGGGTGAGGACAGGGTTCACCGATACAACGGCATCCTGTACCCCACAGTCATGTGCGCCGGAGAGAACCTGGAGGCCCTCGGCACCCTGGAGGCCAGACGGGAGGACGTGGTGCTCGTGTCCTACCCCAAGAGTGGTGGGTCAAGCCACAAATCAACCGTTTGTCCACTCTATACTCCTACTGCTGAAAAACAAATACACTGCATGTTTTTTTATGATATTTTGCTGACTGGATATATGTTTTGCCGAGGTATATCAAGAGTTTTAATATAATCAACGCATTTGTAGTTGTACCTGCATAGACAGGCATCTTGGAGAATAATAACGTGTCCAATAACATGTATTCCAGGAGCAGGAATGTACCTGTCTTTGGTCGAACAGTTACTTTAACTCAGGACAGGTGATGTCCCACGTTACTTGTCCTCCCTCTAAGTGGTTCTCCACCTGATCAGTCTAGTGCAGTGGTTCTCAACATCACCAGTCTACTGCAGTGGTTCTCAACCTCACCAGTCTAGTGCAGTGGTTCTCAACCTCACCAGTCTAGTGCAGTGGTTCTCACCCTCACCAGTCTAGTGCAGTGGTTCTCACCCTCACCAGTCTAGTGCAGTGGTTCTCAACCTCACCAGTCTAGTGCAGTGATTCTCCACCTGATCAGTCTAGTGCAGTGGTTCTCAACCTCACCAGTCTAGTGCAGTGGTTCTCACCCTCACCAGTCTAGTGCAGTGGTTCTCACCCTCACCAGTCTAGTGCAGTGGTTCTCAACCTCACCAGTCTAGTGCAGTGATTCTCAACAGCACCAGTCTAGTGCAGTGATTCTCACCCTCACCAGTCTAGTGCAGTGGTTCTCAACAGCACCAGTCTAGTGCAGTGGTTCTCCACCTGATCAGTCTAGTGCAGTGGTTCTCCACCTGATCAGTCTAGTGCAGTGGTTCTCAACATCACCAGTCTAGTGCAGTGGTTCTCCACCTGATCAGTCTAGTGCAGTGGTTCTCAACATCACCAGTCTAGTGCAGTGATTCTCAACAGCACCAGTCTAGTGCAGTGGTTCTCAACAGCACCAGTCTAGTGCAGTGGTTCTCAACACCACCAGTCTACTGCAGTGGTTCTCAACATCACCAGTCTAGTGCAGTGGTTCTCCACCTGATCAGTCTAGTGCAGTGGTTCTCAACATCACCAGTCTAGTGCAGTGGTTCTCAACATCACCAGTCTAGTGCAGTGGTTCTCAACATCACCAGTCTAGTGCAGTGGTTCTCCACCTGATCAGTCTAGTGCAGTGGTTCTCAACCTCACCAGTCTAGTGCAGTGGTTCTCCACCTGATCAGTCTAGTGCAGTGGTTCTCATCCTCACCAGTCCAGTGCAGTGGTTCTCACCCTCACCAGTCTAGTGCAGTGGTTCTCACCCTCACCAGTCTAGTGCAGTGGTTCTCAACCTCACCAGTCTAGTGCAGTGATTCTCACCCTCACCAGTCTAGTGCAGTGATTCTCACCCTCACCAGTCTAGTGCAGTGGTTCTCAACCTCACCAGTCTAGTGCAGTGGTTCTCCACCTGATCAGTCTAGTGCAGTGGTTCTCCACCTGATCAGTCTAGTGCAGTGGTTCTCAACATCACCAGTCTAGTGCAGTGGTTCTCCACCTGATCAGTCTAGTGCAGTGGTTCTCAACATCACCAGTCTAGTGCAGTGATTCTCAACAGCACCAGTCTAGTGCAGTGGTTCTCAACAGCACCAGTCTAGTGCAGTGGTTCTCAACACCACCAGTCTACTGCAGTGGTTCTCAACATCACCAGTCTAGTGCAGTGGTTCTCCACCTGATCAGTCTAGTGCAGTGGTTCTCCACCTGATCAGTCTACTGCAGTGGTTCTCAACCTCACCAGTCTAGTGCAGTGGTTCTCCACCTGATCAGTCTAGTGCAGTGGTTCTCAACAGCATCAGTCCAGTGCAGTGGTTCTCAACATCACCAGTCTACTGCAGTGGTTCTCCACCTCACCAGTCTAGTGCAGTGGTTCTCAACATCACCAGTCTAGTGCAGTGGTTCTCAACATCACCAGTCTACTGCAGTGGTTCTCAACATCACCAGTCTAGTGCAGTGGTTCTCCACCTGATCAGTCTAGTGCAGTGGTTCTCAACATCACCAGTCTAGTGCAGTGGTTCTCCACCTGATCAGTCTAGTGCAGTGGTTCTCAACATCACCAGTCTAGTGCAGTGATTCTCAACAGCACCAGTCTAGTGCAGTGGTTCTCCACCTGATCAGTCTAGTGCAGTGGTTCTCAACATCACCAGTCTAGTGCAGTGGTTCTCCACCTGATCAGTCTAGTGCAGTGGTTCTCAACAGCACCAGTCTAGTGCAGTGGTTCTCAACATCACCAGTCTAGTGCAATGGTTCTCAACTTCACCAGTCTAGTGCAGTGGTTCTCAACACCACCAGTCTAGTGCAGTGGTTCTCAACATCACCAGTCTAGTGCAGTGGTTCTCTACCTGATCAGTCTAGTGCAGTGGTTCTCAACATCACCAGTCTAGTGCAGTGGTTCTCAACATCACCAGTCTAGTGCAGTGGTTCTCCACCTGATCAGTCTAGTGCAGTGGTTCTCAACATCACCAGTCTAGTGCAGTGGTTCTCAACATCACCAGTCTAGTGCAGTGGTTCTCAACATCACCAGTCTAGTGCAGTGGTTCTCAACATCACCAGTCTAGTGCAGTGGTTCTCAACATCACCAGTCTAGTGCAGTGGTTCTCAACATCACCAGTCTAGTGCAGTGGTTCTCCACCTGATCAGTCTAGCGCAGTGGTTCTCAACATCACCAGTCTAGTGCAGTGGTTCTCACCCTCACCAGTCTAGTGCAGTGGTTCTCCACCTGATCAGTCTAGTGCAGTGGTTATCCACCTGATCAGTCTAGTGCAGTGATTCTCAACATCACCAGTCTAGTGCAGTGGTTCTCTTCCTGATCAGTCTAGTGCAGTGGTTCTCAACATCACCAGTCTAGTGCAGTGGTTCTCAACATCACCAGTCTAGTGCAGTGGTTCTCCACCTGATCAGTCTAGTGCAGTGGTTCTCAACATCACCAGTCTAGTGCAGTGGTCCTCAACATCACCAGTCTAGTGCAGTGGTTCTCAACATCACCAGTCTAGTGCAGTGGTTCTCAACATCACCAGTCTAGTGCAGTGGTTCTCAACATCACCAGTCTAGTGCAGTGGTTCTCAACATCACCAGTCTAGTGCAGTGGTTCTCCACCTGATCAGTCTAGTGCAGTGGTTCTCAACATCACCAGTCTAGTGCAGTGGTTCTCACCCTCACCAGTCTAGTGCAGTGGTTCTCCACCTGATCAGTCTAGTGCAGTGGTTCTCCACCTGATCAGTCTAGTGCAGTGATTCTCAACTTCACCAGTCTAGTGCAGTGGTTCTCTACCTGATCAGTCTAGTGCAGTGGTTCTCAACATCACCAGTCTAGTGCAGTGGTTCTCACCCTCACCAGTCTAGTGCAGTGGTTCTCCACCTGATCAGTCTAGTGCAGTGGTTCTCCACCTGATCAGTCTAGTGCAGTGATTCTCAACTTCACCAGTCTAGTGCAGTGGTTCTCTACCTGATCAGTCTAGTGCAGTGGTTCTCAACATCACCAGTCTAGTGCAGTGGTTCTCAACATCACCAGTCTAGTGCAGTGGTTCTCCACCTGATCAGTCTAGTGCAGTGGTTCTCAACATCACCAGTCTAGTACAGTGGTTCTCAACATCACCAGTCTAGTGCAGTGGTTCTCAACAGCACCAGTCTAGTGCAGTGGTTCTCAACTTCACCAGTCTAGTGCAGTGATTCTATATCCTGCTCATGGCCTTCCCTGCATGCTTGTCACACTGACTGTCACTGTCACTGTCATATTCACAAGATTAAACTTGCCGGCGGGATTCTTCGATAAGATTAACTAACCTCATTTAGACGATCGAGAGCAGCATGATGAAGCCAGATAGAAGCCATGCAGGGTATGGGGGCTCCAAAAGCAGAACTGAGAGCTTCTAGGCTGACAGAAGAACACTCGGGTGTAGCCGATTTTAATATTCTGGAAGACAAGATACAATCCCAGAGAGTCATTAAACTAAGATCCATGTAGCCAGGGAGATTAACCTTCTTTTTGTGAAGGCAGCTAAATGTGCTGTTAGCAACAATAGTAGCATAAGCAGAACTCAGCTCAAATAAAATAATAATCCTTTGTGTCAATATGCTATAATGACACATAATAATTGTCAGGAAATAATGTTCCTCTCATTGGATGTTTCCAGAAATGATACTCCAGCTGAACCATGTTGAAACTTAATTCCTTGATTACAGAGCCCAGGAAAGAGCCTAGGCTACGTGTGCCTTTGTCTGTGTATAGGCCAGCAGTGCTGAGAAGGATAGGGTCAAAGTAGACCAGTGTACTGTGTGCCTTGTATAGGCCAGCAGTGCCGAGAAGGATAGGGTCAAAGTAGAACAGTGTACTGTCTGCCTTTGTCTGTGTATAGGCCAGCAGTGCTGAGAAGGAACCCTTGCCATTAACCTGATTCTCAATAGCCTACCCCATTACCACACTACATTGGTGGCTGAGCGATGCCAGGGTGTGGACCTCTCCTTTATCACCATGATGAGATTACCATTTGCCAGATCATGGTGACCACATGTTTGGTGTTCACAGCGGCTGCTTATAAAAGGGAAATAGTATAATCAAATGTATCAACAAATACTCTTCTATACTGACACAAGAAGAGAAAAACAAACAACCTAAAAAAGAAAACTCTTCTAACTCTCTATTTTATTGTATCTAGTGATCTAATTTATGGGCGTTATCTCTCTTTGGTCAGTGTCGTCATTGTTAGACAGAGACCAATCACCACTGGGGGTTGACCTCCTGTCACAGCCCGCAGGAAACTCCTGTTTTTACACACAAGCCTTATGACAGTGGGGCGGGAACTCCCCTTTTTACACACACGCCTTACCACAGCGGGGCGGGAACTCCTGCATGCTCTTAAATGCATAAACAAACGCTGTCACGCACTCTGGTGCAAACCAGATACCAGGTTTTCCAGCTGTGTCTGTCTGTGTCTCTGTGTGTGTGTGTGTGTTTAGTCCTCCCACCTCTCCACTCATCTCGGACTGAGGAAAAGACTACACTGAGGAATCGCAGGCAGAGGCAGCAGCAGCAGAAACAACAGTGGCAGTGGAGCCAGGATCGCACACTTTTTCTGTCATTGTAACGTAGCTTTTCCTGAGCCTCTCAGTGAAATGAGCCAAGAGCTAACAGCTGAGGAGAAAGTCCTGAAATGGAGAGAGAGAAGCATGGCCCTGGCACAGAGCCTGACGGACGAGGAGAAAGTCTTCAGGCACAGGGGGATCCTGTACCCCACCATCATGAGCCCCCCGGAGAACCTGGAGGCGCTCGGGACCCTGGAGGCGAGGCAGGAGGACGTGGAGCTGGTGGCCTATCCTAAGTGCGGTGAGCGAAGCTACACGATCAGACTGTTGATTTGTGGGTTGCACAATACTGGAGGGAGGGGAGTGTGTGTGTGTGTGTGTGTGTGTGTGGGGAGGGGGGGGGGGTCACACACATAGTGAGTGCTTCAATCACCAATCCTTTTAGTAAGAGACAGCTCTGTGCAAAAGCTTTAGGCATTTGCCTTCACATAGATTTTTTAAACCTTGTATCGCGTTGAATGCTAAGTTAAAAGTCATGTCATTCATATCATTTTGCATCCTCACTTTACAACATTGTTTCTAACGTGCCTAAAACTTTTGAAAAGTTGCGTTATATACTGTATGTGTAAGTGTACATCCTTCACCCAGACTGACCAAGCACTTATTAATGACCTGATAAACGGGACGTGGAGCAGGAAAATGTGTGTTTGAAAGAGCTGTGGGTAGGGTTAGGGTTATATGTGTGTGTTTGAACATAAATAGCTGTGGGTAGGGTTAGGGTTATATGTGTGTTTGAACATAAAGAGCTGTGGGTAGGGTTAGGGTTATATGTGTGTGTTTGTACATAAATAGCTGTGGGTAGGCTGTGTTAGGAGCAGAACAGAGACCCACTGCATGAGGGAATCCTGGGGGCTTTAACGGAATCATGTGATGCTGCCGTCAGCAGAGGCAGGCGCTATGAACTGCCTCCTGGAATGTAAGGAAGCCCACAGGGACAGGAAGCATTGGGTTACAGACTGTCTTGCATAACTGACCATCTCCTTCTCTTTCCCCCCCCCCCCCTGTTTAATGCCTTTGTGAAACATTGACTAGCTCAGCTGGCCTCTTATGCAACTTGCGACTTATGTACAGTATTGCTCTTAAATCCTGTAAGATATTACGCAAACTAGGTCGATGCTAAATTTAAAGTTAAAATATGTATTGAATGATCACCGGAAGAAAAACATACTTTTCTTTTTCACCCCAGACCTGTAATGTTCTCTGGTGGACTCTAAAGTACTCCACTAATTTGAAATCCTGGGAACTGTTGATGAAAAGAATAGCCTAACCATTAAACAAAAAGGGACAACATTTTTGCTACATGAAGATTAAATAAATAAATAACAATAATGTAATGTTGTAGTTATATTATAATAGATTTAACATAGGACATTTGTTGCATAGTCCTTTATTTTCAGCGCTTATCGCCATTAAAAATGTCCCATGTGCTATCAATAACATTCCTATGATATTACTGTATTAGTATACTATTTAATGTGCAGGTGTTTTTCCCTAAAGGATTTAACTGGACGGTGAGTTTTTTACGTAAGATCATCACTACAGCTACAGGAAAGAAGTTCATAGAAGGCCCTCCTCACATGGAGTTCCTGTCTCCAGAAATGCAAACGGTGTGTACAGAACACCACACAAAGGCCTGCACTAGAGTACCACGAGACACACAATAGTAATATGTTCACCTCAGTAACATTGAACATTGCCAAGGTAATTTTAATAACATTACGTTTGTCTTTGTTTTCACCACAGGACTTGTCAAAAGAGGCGTCTCCAAGACTCATGGCAACTCATCTGCATCCTGATGACATGCATCCTTCTTTTAAGGAAAAGAAGGCAAAGGTTGGGTGTGTTATATTAAATGTATCTCTTACTTGACTAGTAGTTAGGTATTCTCAAATCTAAGTGCGTGCTGGTTCAAGAGAGGAGTCACGGACGGAGCTTCTTTGTAGCAAGATAAGTTTACTTGGTAGTTTGATGATACAATTCAGCCGCCAGTGCAGTGCAGTCAATAATGTTACATCAGGCACCACACCAACGGCTGGAGAACCCGGATTCTGATCTGATACAGACAATGTTCAAACATTTAAAGCCCCAGCCCAGTGATGTCACTCTGGGCCCACAAGACACCCCCCATGATCATGGGATGGTGACATACCGTCTGTCCCCTCTGTACACAGTAGATCACAAGCTTCCACATCAGCACTTCTAGTTTTATCTAGTGTGCCATATGGTATTATGGTGAAATACTGTTGTTGTTCGGTCTTATCTTACCATGGCATAAGTTGCTATTGAGAAACATGCGTAGGATGGTATCCATAATGACTTATGACTCTGGTCATCTGTGGTTATACTTTTCCTGTGTGAACCTTACTCACTGTTCTTTTATATGATATATTGATTTTATCTTACATTCCCCCCTTTGACCTCATTTATGAGGTCAACACTGTATTCAAGCAAGCCACTAAAAAGCCATGTAAGGGTGGGTTCTCATCTTACTGTACACAATTCTATCAACCACCCTCTTTTGGCATTCTAGCACAGCAGAAGCAATTTTTACACCTACAGGCTCTACCCTGTTACTGGGATGGGCCTGTCCCCCCTTACAGGTCATCCGTTTCCCATGACTTGGTGAAACTGCCAGTACTTTTCACTTGAGGTCTCCCTTTCAGTGTCTAAACACCTATTCTTATGAAAAGTAAAAAATACACATGTTTATCTAATTACATACTATATGAGTTGACACTTTAAGAAAAAACATATTGAGGCTTACATTCATTTTAACTATCAATTGGTATTTAACTAGATTGTTCCTGGTATAAACCAACCATAATCTATAAAATCTATAAAATCAACCATTTCTGTAGAGAATAAAGAATAAGGAAAACATACATAGGCATACATCCTGTACTGAAATATGTAATCTTAGCACAAAAGCATTATGAGCGAGCACATTTTAGCAAAAATCATTCCCCCTTTCTCATCTGACTACTCTGCCATTTTCGCCTCCTGTAGTTTCCTCCAATGCTGATCGTCCATGACATCGAAATAGTCGGCTTGCGCCGCCATCTTTGCCTCACATTGCTCTCTCCTAGGCAGACATCTCTGCCACTCTCCATCCTGTAACAGATTCTCATCAAACACATTCTCCTCTCCTTGGTTAAACATTTTACTCAACGCCATTTTGCAGTGACTCAGCATCTGAGCCACCTCAGCAGCATCTGGAATCTGGCATAGTAGTGGTTGCCTATGTGGCAATAAGGTGTGTAGGGGCCTTCAGGTTTTGTCCACTCTACCACTCAACCTGTAAGAGACACTTAAATCCATGTTATTTTCATATATACTTCTAAGATGTTAACACAAAACACTTTCCCTTTCTCTCTCTCTCTCTCTGTGTTCCCTCCTCTCTGCGTGTGTCTTTCTGTCTTGCCCCCTCCTTTTCTACTCTCACAGAGCTCGGAACTTCCTCTTTTTGTCTTACGTTCCTAAATTCTTCATTCTTACTGGTATCAGTGATGAGACCACAACACTTAAACACATCAATATGTCAGTACAATACATCCCCCCTTCTTTTTATTCATAAAAAGAAAAACCCTTGGTGAAGTTTTAGCACAGATACACCCCTATATGTCAAATCTTGTGTTCAGAGGCAGGAATTGACTTCCTCTGATAAGGACAGAGATTCGCACTGCTGATGTACAGCACAGATGCGACCCAAAACCTCTCTGTACAATATGTGTTTTTTACCCTTTTTGGAATAAGACAGAACTAACACAGAAATTTCTAAATTACCTAAGATATAAATCAATCAGTAGTCTCCGTTTTCCTAAGATACAATCAATCAGTAGTCACAGGTTTCCTAAGATAAAATCACGTAGGCCTCAGCTAAATACTAGTAAGAATTGGGCATCTAACTCAGGGGATCACCTCCTATCATAGACCACGATGTAGGCTAATGTACGGGCTAAGAGGGCCAGTCGTCAGTTTACCGCCTCAGGATCTACTCCCAGTTTGAACTTTAAACTATGACTTCAGTGTTTCCCCAGGTAGTTAGGTAGGTCTGCTTCAGGTTTTTTATTATAACCACTCTTATCAGTCTTTTCACTTTTACTTTATTTTGGGCTTGCCTCAGATATTATTTCAATCACTTTATGCAGCCTTCTTTTCTATCACCGGTCTGCCTCAGATATTATTTCAATCACTTTATGCAGCCTGTTCTCTATCACCGGTCTGCCTCAGATATTATTTCAATCACTTTATGCAGCCTGTTCTCTATCACGTATCCCCCCACTATGTGAAACATGCGTAGGATGGTATCCATAATGACTTATTACTCTGGTCATCTGTGGTTATACTTTTCCTGTGTGAACCTTACTCACTGTTCTTTTATATGATATATTGATTTTATCTTACAGGTGTTTGAATCTCTCAGTCTGTCTGTCTCTCCGTCCGTCCGTCCGTCCGTCCGTCTGTCTGGCTATCTGTCTATCTGTTTCTGACTGTCTGTCTGTCTGTCTGTCTGTCTGTTTCTGTCTGTCTGTCTGTCTGTCTGTCTGTCTGTCTGTCTGTCTGTCTGTCTGTCTGTCTGTCTGTCTGTCTGTCTGTCTGCCAGTCTCCCCGTCTGTCTGAAATGGTATACATGCTGTGCCATATTCTTTGAATAGATCTTAGTAGTTTGGGGGAACCCCAAGGCCACACTCATCTCTTTCCATCACTTCATGAATAAGAACCCAGGAGGTGAACTATGACCTCTGACCTTTGAACCTCTTCTCCTCCAGATCCTGGTGGTGTGGAGGAACCCCAAGGACACACTCGTCTCTTTCTTTCACTTCATGAACAAGAACCCAGTGCTGCCCAACGTCGAGTGGGACAAGTTCTTCACAGACTTTATGACTGGAGAAGGTGAGAATAAGAAGAAAATCATAACACGTTGAGATGATGGCAGGCTAGACTCTATTGTTAATCGATGGGTGACTTTGTGAATGATCACGTGACAAAACTACAAGGAATATAAGGACGAATGAAACTGAGTTGAAATCCTTACCTTGATGGTTATCCTGAAGCTCTTTTAAGTAGTCTGTTGTGCTGTGCACTTTTCTTTTGATTGGGCAACGCGCTTGAAATATTACTGTCATGGTTTAAAGCAGCATGTTATCTATCAGAATATTCACCGAATCACTCAGTTTTGGTTGTGGATTATCGCTGCACATGACCTGGGCGTAGAGGACTACTGCATTATAGTGATTGGTTAAACACATTTGTGTATGACTGTTGTTAAGTGTTCTCATTAGTGACCTCCTCTAATAATTAATTGATTGCTTTTCGATGCCGAGAGCCCTGTTACAGCCTCTCACAATCGCTTATTAAGGCGCGGTGTCACTCACACTTAGAACAGACTATCTTCGGATATCATGACTCTCACCAAAGCTCCACTAAAGATGTCTAAATCACCATACAACAAGGACCTCACAGAGGCCCCTTATTATATTCTTTCCTTTAAGGGAAAAGAGGACACTTACCAAGTCAGATTGGTCGTCCGAGCACTGACACCAGCAGGATCTCACCTCCTCCAGAGGCGACCCTGTCTAAGTGACAGCACGGTTCCTGACCAGCTAACGAGATAAGGTGATCAGCTCACTTAGTGGTACTCCAAACAATAAAAGGACTCAGACGAGAGTGGACGAGTTAACAAAATGACCTCTGATGATTTATTGTAATAGAGGCAAACGTGCTCAAAAGCACAAAATAAAGTAAAAACGCTAACTATAGGCTTTGGGCCTTTACAAAAAGTATAAGCTAAGAAATAAGTAAAAAGTGAACAGCAGAATAAAAGTGAGACCCCTCAGCGCGCAAAAGAAGAGCTCAGCCGAAATCCACATTGGACTTGGCTTTTAAACTTTCTCCAACCCCCCTTCCCAACCAGCTGATTTCCTCTTTGGGTCGCCTAGCAACCTAGGTTACACTTGTGACCCCTCCTGCTTCCTGGGTTATCTGGAGGGCCTCTTCCTGTCTGCGTCTGTGACTGCTCAGACAGCCACAGCCTTTTTACATGGCACACACAGAGTATCAAATTTAAGTAGAGCAGCAACCTTACATATTTTATGGTTTGTTTCACACGCTAGTTTCAGAAAGCCCACACACAAATTATATGAATAATATTGCAGAAAACAGGTTCATCAAATTTTACCTTCAAGCAAATCCTTACTCAGAGTATAAAAATATTGCAAAAACACGTTATTAAACTCCACACAAGCAGCACTCAGCGTGGTACGCTGAATATCAATTTCACACAAGATATATGGTTTAAATGACATAAGTCAGGCATAGCAATTTCACACAGAGTATATGTTTTTCAAATGGCATTGAAATCAAGCATGAAGGGCGCACGGTTTATTGGATCACATCATTCTTCACTGTTGATTTGATGACTGTTGATTTGATTCATGGGTCACACTGTATTTGGTTGGTCCCCTGTAGACTGTCTACAGACACTAAGATTATAAACAAACTATCACTCTGTTGACTACAATTTATGGTTATGGTAAGGCGTTTGCCAAGGTGATGTTTAGTAAAAAATTAGAAAAACTGAATTTCTTCAATTTCATTTAATCATTTGTAAAGTCTCTGTAGGGAGACTATCCAAATACAGTGTTACCAGTTTATGTCATAATGTCAACTGCACAATGGGCACAGTGAGCCATAGTATAAATAAGTCAAAACAATGGGCGAAACGTACCACGGATATCAATAATAGCTCTCTGTTACTTTTCACCAGTGCTCTATGGTTCATACTTTGACCACGTTGAAGCCTGGGAGAAACTCTTCAATGACCCGAATGTAATGATGATCACATATGAAGACCTGAAAGAGGTGAGGCGGTACTTATCCATCCTCACAAGTACTCAAAATACATACTTGTCAATATTTAATACAATAATATTTAATGTCAGATAAATGTCAGATACATGTCAGATACATGTCATCACATCACTCAAATATAATCCCTCTGTTCATGTATGTATTCATATGATCATACACACAAACACACACATACTTATTTTCCAATCATTTCCAGGACCTGAGTGGGGGCATCAAGCAGATCTCTCAGTTCTTTGGCTTCCCCCTGACTGAGGAGCAGGTCCAGACCATCTACTCAGAGAGCACCTTCAGTGCTATGAAGGAGAACGCCGTCAAAACCCACGGCCAATTCAGCAACGTGTTATTCCGTAAAGGTGTGTTAGCAAATGCTTATGTTAATGTTCATGCAACTGCTAACAGCTCCGTGAGCAGAGCAAGGTGCTCGCTTCTCAAAGATCTTGGGTTTGATTCCCATGGGACAGTGCAACTGATACACCGTAGCTATGTTCTCATATAACACTGATTCAGCCATAGCAGAAGCTTATTACCAACCACATACATGTATTTCAGGATCTTAAAATTAAATATTAAATATAAGTTAGTTTTATACATTTATTTATCTATATAGGTCTTATGCAATCTATAGAAGTATATGCGACTATAAGCCTGGACTTGAAATTGAACCCTTTGAGCCACCGCCCTTTGACTGATGCCAACTTCATGTACCGTAACATGTATGTTTGTGGCAGGGAAATACTGATATTGTTGGTGACTGGTAAAGAACTACAATAGGGTAATAAGTGAAAGATGTGACCCAATAAGTAATTATTGCATTTGTTTTGCACCAATCACAGCTTGAACACTTCAGATAGCCTCTTTGAGAGGTTTTGTTAAAACATCAGTCTAGACATGAACAGGCCATTGATTGCAGTTGGCTTTTCTTTGTGTTCAGATAAATGGACCTCCAAGTTGTGTGAAGACAGTGATACCTGCATAATTTAGCCAAACAGCAGTCCCAAACCTGCTTATGAGAACTGTTGAGTATCATTGACTCCTGTGTGATTGTGTTGGACAGGTGAGGTGGGTGACTGGAAGAACCACTTCAGTGAGGCCCAGAGCCAGCAGATGGACGAGGAGTTCAACAAGAGACTAGCAGGAACCAAACTGGGAGCCAAACTCAAATACGACTCCTACTGCAAGTAGGGAGAAAATGGATGGATGTTTTAACAGCAGACATTTGCACAGTATTTCTGATAATGATGAGTGCCTTCAGACTATGTATCAGCAATATGAATCTATATTTTAGTTTTCAAAGGTAGTTAAAGGAGGTCCACTCTCCAAGAGTCTTTTAATTTGTATTTCTTGTATATTATTTTTCCAAACAGGGGCATTGTGCTGCAAAAAAAGTATGTTAAAGAAGAGAATAACATATTTGCAGACTATTTGCAGACTTCCTTTCACTTGATTAGATATCCAGTCTAAGCACCCAAACAGATGTTATATATGGGAAGTGCAGGTATCAGCAAATAAATGTATTTGAACTCTTAGAGAGTTGGAAGTTACCCTCAAGTCCAATGTCCACAGCATGTAGGACGCTGCAACAGAACCATCCCTGTAATCATTGTTTTAGTTAAAAGTTAACCACTGTTGTCAAAACCCAACAAATGTGAAGAAATAAAGCTTTCATTTTACTACTAATTTGTAACCGTATTTCACTTGACACATGAATGTGAGGAACATAATGTATGAATGGTTATGATACTTGTTACTCTGAATCAATGTACTTATTTGCATATGGGTCTGTGAGCTGTAAGAAGGAAATATGTTTCTGGTGGTTGATGCAGCAATCAGTCTTTATTCCAGTAAAGAGCAGTAATTAAGCATGTAAAACATACTCTGGACTCAGCTGTGTTCTAGGTCTGAACCACAAGCCTCTCCATATCTAGCCATACATACTGTAAAAGATCTTCTCTTTGCCTGAGATGGTTCTCAATGGCCTACCCCATTCCCATACTACATTGGTGCCAATGGCCTACCCCATTCCCACACTCCATTGGTGCCAATGGCCTACCCCATTCCCACACTCCATTGGTGCCAATGGCCTACCCCATTCCCACACTACATTGGTGCCAATGGCCTACCCCATTCCCATACTAAATTGGTGCCAATGGCCTACCCCATTCCCACACTACATTGGTGCCAATGGCCTACCCCATTCTCACACTACATTGGTGCCAATGGCCTACCCCATTGCCACACTACATTGGTGGCTGAGCAATGCCAGGGTGTGGACCTCTCATTTATCACCATTATGAGATTACCATTTGCCAGATCGTGGTGACCACATGTTTGGTATTCACAGCGGCTGCTTATAATAGGCAAATAATATTACAAAACATATCCACAAATATTCTTCTCTAATGACACAAGAAGTGAAAAACAAACAACATAAGGTAGAAAACTCTTCTCTCACATCTCTAGTTTATTTTATCAAGTGATCTAATTTATGGGCGTTATCTCTCTTTGGTCAGTGTCGTCATTGTTAGAACGAGACCAATCACCACTGGGGGTTGACCTCCTGTCACAGCCCGCAGGAAACTCCCCTTTTTACACACACGCCTTATCACAGCGGGGCGGGAACTCCCCTTTTTACACACACGCCTTATCACAGCGGGGCGGGAACTCCTGCATGCTCTTCAATGCATAAACAAACGCTGTCACGCACTCTGGTGCAAACCAGATACCAGGTTTTCCAGCTGTGTCTGTGTATCTGTGTGTGTGTGTGTGTGTGTGTGTGTGTGTGTGTGTGTGTGTGTGTGTGTGTGTGTGTGTGTGTGTGTGTGTGTGTGTGTGTGTGTGTGTGTGTGTGTGTGTGTGTGTGTGTGTGTGTTAGGTCCTCCCACCTCTCCCCTTATCTCGGACTGAGGAACGACTGCACTGAGGAATCGCAGCAGCAGTGGCAGTGGAGCCAGGATCGAACACTTCACTGTCATTTTAACGTAGCTTTTTCTGAGCCTCTCAGTGAAATGAGCCAAGAGCTAACAGCTGAGGAGAAAGTCCTGAAATGGAGAGAGAGGACCAGGGCCCTGGCGCAGAGCCTGACGGACGAGGAGAAAGTCTACAGGCACAGGGGGATCCTGTACCCCACCATCATGAGCCCCCCGGAGAACCTGGAGGCGCTCGGGACCCTGGAGGCGAGGCAGGAGGACGTGGTGCTGGTGGCCTATCCTAAGTGCGGTGAGCGAAGCTACACGAACATGCTCACATGGTCACACACATAGGCAGTGCTTTAATCACCAATCCTTCTAGTTAGTTACAGCTCTGTGCAAATGGTTTAGGAATTTGTCCTCACACAATTTTTTAAAAACTTGAATCTGTTTTAGTGCGTCTGTATGTATATTTCATTTTTTTTGTATCTAATCTTTTGTAGACACTTTGTATGGCGTTGATTGCTAACTAGCCTACGAAGTAAATAAAAGGCTTCCTGGAAAGTAGAAGCCCACAGGGAACAGGAAGCATTGGGTAACAGACTCTCTTGCATAACTGATTTGTGCACGGTAATGCTCATAAATCATGTAAGAAATTACGTAAGCTAGGTTAATGGTGCAAGAAGTTCAAATACGTAGTGAATGATCACCGGAAGGAAACATACTTTTCTCTTTCACCCCAGACCTGTAATGTTATCTTTTGGACTCCAAAAGTACTCCACTAATTTAAAATCCTGCAAACTGGTGACATAATAATTACCGTGAAATCAACACGGACAACAATTTTGCCACATAAATAAATGTTAGTTACATTATGACAGATTTAAAATACTGTATATGAAATGTCGTGCATAGTACTACAGTGCCATTTAATTTCTGCACTATTCACCATTAAAGACAAGAATGTCCCAAGAATGTCCCAAGTGCTATCAATACCATGCCTATGACATTAGTGTGTGTTAGTATACTATTGAATGTGCAGGTGTTTTTCCCTAAAGGATTTAACTGGTCGGTGAGTGTTTTACATAAGATCATCACTACAGCTACAGGAAAGAAGGTCATAGAAGGCCCTCCTCACATTGAGTTCCTTACTCCAGAAATGCAAACGGTGTGTACGAGCACAGAACCCCACACAAAGGCATGAACTACATAACCATGAGCACAGAACACCACTCAAAGGCCTGCACTAGAGTACCATGAGCACAGAACCCCGCTCTGCACTAGAGTACCATGAGACACACACTAGTAATCTGTTCACCTCAGTAACACTGATCATTGCAAAGATGCTTTTAATAATATTAGGTACGACCATGTTTGTCTTTGTTTTCACCACAGGCCTTGGCAAAAGAGGCGTCTCCAAGACTCATGGCAACTCATCTGCATCCTGATGACATGCATCCTTCTTTTAAGGAAAAGAAGGCAAAAGTAAGGCGTTTGAATCTATCTGTCTATCTGTCTGTCTGTCTGTCTGTCGGTCTGTCTGTCTGTCTGTCTGTCTGTCTGTCTGTCTGTCTGTCTGTCTGTCTGTCTGTTTCTGTCTGTGTGTCTGAATAGATCTTAGTAGTTTGGCCGAACCCCAAGTCCACATTCCTCTCTTTCTATCACTTCATGAACAAGAACCCCGGAGGTGAACTTTGACCTATAACCTATGACCCCTTCTCCTCCAGATGCTGGTGGTGTGGAGGAACCCCAAGGACACACTCGTCTCTTTCTTTCACTTCATGAACAAGAACAATGGGCTGCCCAGCGTCGAGTGGGACAAGTTCTTCGCAGACTTCATGACTGGAGAAGGTGAGAATAAGAAGAAAATCATAACACGTTGAGATGTGTTGGCAGGCTAGACTCTATTGTTAAGCGATGGGTGACTATGTGAATGATCACATGTCAAAACTACTAGGAAGATAAAGATGAATGGGCATTGTGCTTGAAATATTACTATCAGAATATTCTTCAAATCACTTAGTTTTGGTTGTGGCTTATCATTGCACATGACCCAGGCGATAGAGCACTACTGCAGTATAGTGATGGTAGGTTAAGCACATTTGTGTATGACTGTTTTGTGATTTGTTTTATGGGTCACACTCTATTTGGATGGTCCCCTGTAGACTGTCTACAGACACTCAGTTTATAAGCAAACTATCCGCTGAAACTCTGTTAACTACAATGTATCGTTAGGGTTAGGCGTTTGGTTTGATTTAGGTGATGTTCAGTGAACAATTAGAACAATTATTTTCTTAAATTTCTTTAAACCATTTGTAAAGTCTCTGTAGGCGGACTATCCAAATACAGTGTTACCAGTTTATGTCATTATGGCATCTGCACAAATGGGCACAGTTAGCCATAACATAAATTAGTCAAAACAATGGGCGGAACGTACCACAGATATCAATAATAGCTCTATGTTATTTTTCACCAGTGATATATGGTTCATACTTTGATCACGTTGAAGCCTGGGAGAAGCTCTTCAATGACCCGAATGTGAAGATGATCACATATGAAGACCTGAAAGAGGTAAGGCTGTACTTATCCACCTGCACAAGAACACAAAATACATCAATATTTAATACATGTCAAATAAACGTGAGAGGCACGTCATCACATCACTCATATATAATCCATCTGTTCATGTTTGTATTCATATGATCATATGCATGCACACACACACACACACACACACACACACACACACACACACACACACACACACACACACACACACACACACACACACACACACACACACACACACACACATCCTTATTTTCATATAATTCCCAGGACCTGAGTGGGGGCATCAAGGAGATCTCTCAGTTCTTTGGCTTCCCCCTGACTGAGGAGCAGGTCCAGACCATCTCAGCTCAGAGCACCTTTACTGCCATGAAGGAGGATGCCGTCAACACCCATGGCGAATTCAGCAACGTGATATTCCGTAAAGGTGTGTTAGCAAATGCTAATGTTAATGTTCATGCAACAGCTAACAGCACTGTGAGCAGAGCAAGGTGCTAGCTTCTCCAAGATCATGGGGTTTGATTCCCATGGGGCAGTCCAACTGATCCACCGTAGCTATACTTTCATATATATAACACTGATTCAGCCATACTAATAACTTATTACCAACAACATACATTTATTTCAGAATCTAAATATTTCAAGTTAGTTTTATACATGTATCTATAAAGGTCTTATGCAGTCTATACAAGTATATGAGATGATAAGCCTGGACTGGAAATCAAACCCTTCAAGTCACCGCCCATTGACTGATGCTGACTTCATGTACCGGGATATGTACAGTATGTTTGTGGCAGGAACATACGGATATTGTTGTTGATTGGTAAAGAACTACAATAGGGTATTTAGTGTAAGATGTGACCCAATAAGTAATGATTGCATTTGTTTTGCACCAATCACAGCTTGAACACTTCAGATTGCCTCTTTGAGAGGTTTTGTTAAAACAATATGTTGCTGATGACAACAGGCTAGACATGAACAGGCCATTGATTTCAGTTAACCTCTGAGTTGTGTGAAGACAGTAATACGTGCATCATTTAGCCAAACAGCAGTCCCAAACCTGCTTATGAGAACTGTTGAGTATCATTGACTTCTGTGTGATTGTGTTTCACAGGTGAGGTTGGCGACTGGAGGAACCACTTCAGTGAGGCCCAGAGCCAGCAGATGGACGAGGAGTTCAACAAGAGACTAGCAGGAACCAAACTGGGAGCCAAACTCAAATACGACACCTACTGCAAGTAGGGAGATGTTGGATGGATGTGTTAACAGCAGACATTTTGATAGTATCTCTGATCATGAGTGCCTGTCAGATTTTGTATCAGCACTATGAAGCTATATGTTTGTTTTCAAAGGAGGTCCATTCTCCAAAAATCTTTTCATTTGTATTTCTTGTATATTATTTTTCAACAACATGGGCATTGTGCTCCTTAAAAAAGAAGCATATTTAAGAAAAGAAAAAATATATTTGTAGACTTTTTGCAGACTTCTATTTACTTGATTAGATATCCAGTCTAAGCACCCAAAGATACATTATCTATGGGAAGAACAAGTATCAACAAATACACGTATTTGAGCTCTTAAAGAGTTGGAGTTAAACTCAAGGCAAATGTTTACAGCGCGTAGGACGCTGCAAAAGAACTATCCCTGTAATAGTTGTTTTAGTTAAAAGTTTAGCACTGCTGTCAAACCCAAACAAACATGAAAAAAATAAAGCTGCCAATTTACTAATAATTTGTAACCTCATTTCACTTGACACGTGAATGTGAAAAGAATGTGTGAATGGTTATGATGCTCGTGACGCAGAACATACTTATGTGCTTGTGTCTGTGTGCTGTAAGAAAAAAAAGATGTTTCTTGTGGTTGTGTCACGGAACGTATGGACTCAGACAGGCGTTTCGGGTGAAGCAGAATTTATTGAGGGATACAGCCAGGGCACGGGGAATAGGACACAAACAGGGCGAGGTAAACACAAGGGAAACACAATCACACTCTGGAATTGCACAAAACACATTGTCATTGTCGAATCAGTCAATTTGCCAAAGTGTTGCATTTTATGGCCCGCCCTTTTTTGGGGCGAATAGGAAATCACCCCAGATCTCTCTCATTGACTCTCATGTTAAATCAATTTTTTCAAAACAGGGTTGTGGTCGAAAACTTAGAAAGCTGTCTTGATCCTTGTCAATTTATCTTCAGTACACCGACATAAAGGAGGTTCTTTCAAAGAGCGAATCAAGTTGTTGCACTGAACGTTAGCCATCTTGACACAATGTGACTTGATGAAAGCCGTGTGATGTCCTTACACGCAATTAAAGCTAAGGTCCGGGACGCGATCTGGCACTCCGCGCCTGGGCGAGACTCTCCACTTTGTGAATGAGGCGCACCTCACCTAGGACTCGATCTGGCACTCGTCGCCTGGGGGAGACGCTCCACCCTGTGAATGAGGCGCGCCTCACCTAGGACGCGATCTGGCACTCCGCGCCGCATTGCATAGAGGCAGGGGCCCGGGCGCACATGAGACTCTTATTAAAGATCTTAGCCTACTATAAACGTTGTTGAGACTCGCACTAAAGATCTTACTCATTCTCACAGAGACAAAACAAAAAGCTACACGGTCATTTATCTGTGTGATGTCACATATGTGCACCAGTGTTGTCAATCACATGTGGGCGGCAATGTTTTGTCAAAGATAATCTGTAACTTGTGGAAGTTGTATTGTTAAACGGTGAGTACTTTGGTAGATTAAAGTATAAACTTTTAATACAAATGCTAGTACAACTTCTTTACGTTATCTGTAAGGTTGTGAGTGTGCAGTGGTAATGTAAGTTGGATTCGTAAAATGTATTTTAGGAAATAAATGACATTGCTTGACGTGTAGCTATTTGTCTCTGTTTTGTTACCGACTATCAACTTAATAAAAATCTCAACAACGTTTATAGTAGGCTACGTGTATTGTTTTTTCTCTGTGAGAATGAGTAAGATCTTTAGTAAGAGTCTCAACAACGTTTATAGTAGGCTAAGATCTTTAAAAAGAGTCTCATCGACGCGGAGTGCCAGATCACGTCCTAGGTGAGGCGCGCCTCATTCACAAAGTGGAGCGTCTCGCCCAGGCGAGGAGTGCCAGATCGCGTCCTAGTCCTTACCTTGCAATTACGTATGATGAAAGCACGGTGGGGATAGCCCTCCCGGAAGCCATAGAGATTGCAATGAGAGCCCTGTGGCGGCGGTTACAAACATGAAAAAAAAGGATACGGAACCACTGACATGGGCCCGTCATAATAGCCTGCACCTGGCCCCGTGGTTACTTCGTTACGCCACTGAATAGCCCAAATCTGAATGTTCTGCTATACCAAATTGTGAGAAAACTGAAAATTCAGAAAAAGTATTTCCTGTATTTTAAAAATACAAAATACATGTATTGTATTTTGTTACATTTTCTGGCAACAGTATTTTGTATTTTATTTTGATACATTTATTTGAGGGGTATTTTGTATTTTGTATCAAAATACATGTTGATGTATTTTTGCCCATCTCTGTATGTAAGGAGTGAAACAAGTGTATGTGATTGTGTGATTGGGAGACGTGAATGCAGTGCAGCTGGGACGTTGAACAAGACTGATGACATGCAGCTGGCAGTGTGAGTGACAGTGAGTTTGCTGAAGGGGGCGTGGCCAGAGCGGAGCTAAGCAGAGACGTGACGGGTTGATGCAGCAATCAGTCTTTATTCCAGTAAAGAGCAGTAATGAATCATGTGAGACCTACTCTGGATTCAGCTGTGTACTGGGTCTGACCCACAAGCCCCTCCATCTCTAGCCATTTATACTGTTTAAGATACCCCTGGGCTCTTACTATCATCTGAAATATCACGGTATGTCGCAACAAACCTTTGTTCTAAACAGAATATTCAGTATGGAATGGGAATAAGCCAATATCGGACAAAGGCCATCATGTAAACGTACAGTGTCAGACACAGAGGTGTCAGCGTTCCTGCAGTGATCAAATACTCAAAATCTATTCATGAGGCTAAGAGAATCTTGACCATGTGGTCAAGTCCAGAATACACATGAGAGCTATCAACTTCCAATGTTTCTTCAAATAACACTACAATTACAACTAGGGATGAGATATATTGAATTATTGACTATGGAATATAAACTAACTCCTAATTCCTGCTACTATGAATAATTACGCTTCTCTTACTCTCTACTCTTTGCCTGAGCTGGTTCTCAATGGCCTACACCATTACCATTCTGCATTGGTGGTTGTCGCCTACACCTCAGTTTGCTTCCTGACTCCAGGTGTCAGAGCAGTGCAGGGTTTGGACCTCTCCATTATCACCATGATAAGAAGACCATTTGGCAGCCAGTGGTTGGCAACAAATAGAGTAATTTTTTTTTTTTTGCCTCCTCTCAAACTCAGGGCTTGAAGCTAATTGTTTTTGGAGGTTAAAGATAAAAGTGACATACACTTCCAAATAATATAATAAAATGTATCCACAAATATCTTTCTGTAATGGCACAAGAAGTGAAAAAAACAACATAAGGAAAAAAACATTTCTTTCACATCTCTATTTTATTTTATCTAGTGATCTTATTTATGGCCGTTATCGCTCTTTGACCAGTGTCGTCATTGTTAGATTGTTTTTACACACACGCCTTATCACAGCGGGGCGGGAACTCCTGAATGCTTATAAATGCATAAACAAACGCTGTCACGCACTCTGGTGCAAACCAGATACCAGGTTTTCCAGTTGTGTCTGTCTGTGTCTCTGTGTGTGTGTGTGTGTGTGTGTGTGTGTTAGGTCCTCCCACCTCTCCCCTCATCTCGGACTGAGGAAAAGACTACACTGAGGAATCGCAGGCAGAGGCAGCAGCAGCAGGAACAGCAGTGGCAGTGGAGCCAGGATTGCACACTTCACTGGCATTTTAACGTAGCTTTTCCTGAGCCTCTCAGTGAAATGAGCCAAGAGCTAACAGCTGAGGAGAAAGTCCTGAAATGGAGAGAGAGAAGCATGGCACTGGCGCAGAGCCTGACGGACGAGGAGAAAGTCTTCAGGCACAGGGGGATCCTGTACCCCACCATCATGAGCCCCCCGGAGAACCTGGAGGCGCTCGGGACCCTGGAGGCGAGGCAGGAGGACGTGGTGCTGGTGGCCTATCCTAAGTGCGGTGAGTGAAGCTACACCATCAGACTGTTGATTTGTGGGTTGGACGTGGTGCTGGTGGCCGTCAACAGAGGCTTGCACAATGAACTGCCTCCTGGAATGTAAGGAAGCCCACAGGGGACAGGAAGCATTGGGTTACAGACTCTCTTGCATAACTGACCATTTCTTTCTCTTTTTTTGCCCCCTTGTTGAATGCCTTTGTTAAACATTGACTAGCTCAGCTGGCCTCTTATGCAACTTGCGACTTATGTACAGTATTGCTCATAAATCCTGTAAGATATTACTAATTATATTACACAAACTAGTTTGATAGTAAAAGCAGTTCAAATATGTAGTGAAAGATCACTGGAGTAAAAACATCCTTTTCTCTTTCACACCAGACTTGTAATGTTCTCTGGTCTAAATTACTCCACTCATTTGAAATCCTGGAAACTGTTGATGAAAAGAATAACCATGAAACGAACAGGGACAACATTTTTGCCACATGAAGATTAAATAAATTAATTACAATAATGTGATGTTTTTGATGTTACATTATGATAGATTTAACAAATAGGAAATGTGTTGCATAGTACTACAGTGTTAGGTTCCGTAGGGAAAAAGAGACCCAATAGCAGACCAAAATTGCGGGCAAAAGTCTTGTCTTTATTTGTCCACAAATGATACTCAAAAAGGCTCAAAAGTCAAAACATAAAAGATGCAAAAAGTCAAAGTCAAAAAGGTAACTCACAAAAGATCCAAAAACCAAAGCAGGCAGAGCAAAAGAGAAAAAATACAAAAAAACAAGAACTTCTCACGCCGGCAGATAATCAGGGAAAGCAGAAGAGTTAAACTCTAGTATCCAGGTCAGACAGACAGAGTCTTTCATACAGACTTTAAGTGACGATCAGACAGGGTAACAAAGGTCAGACTGAACTTAAATACAGGAAGGGAGACATGTAATTGGTGGGGAGCAAACAAGTGGCAGGAGAAACTAATCAAGACAATGAGTGAACTGATTAACGGACAGATGTGGTAAATGGTGACAGGGAAATCCAGGAAGTGTCGGAGGGCAGGTGGGGGCGGAGTCTTAGAACAAAACAGAAAACACATGGCATAACAAAAACACAAGGAGCACATGTCAAAACAAACTCAGGGAAACACACGGCAAACAACACACACAAGAAACACACGACAAAACAGGCGAACACAAAATGTAAAGAGCAGGATCCTGACATACAGTGAAATTATTTTCTGCACTAATCGCCATTAAAAATGTCCCAATAACATTCCTATGATATTACTGTATAAGTATACTATTGAATATGCAGGTGTTTTACCCTAAAGGATTTAACTGGTCGGTGGGTGTTTTACATAAGATCATCACTACAGCTACAGGAAAGAAGTTCATAGACGGCCCTCCTCACATTGAGTTCCTGTCTCCAGAAATTCAAATGGTGCGTACAAGCACAGAACCCCACACAAAGGCCTGCACTAGAGAACCATGAGACACACCATAGTGATTGGTTCACCTCAGTAACATTGATCATTGCAAAGATGCTTTTAATAATATGAGGTTTTTTTTTGTTTTTATTTTTTCTCCACAGGCCTTGGCAAAAGAGGCTTCTCCAAGACTCATGGCAACTCATCTGCATCCTGATGAGATGCATCCTTCTTTTAAGGAAAAGAAGGCAAAGGTTGGGTGTTTGAATCTATCTATCTATCTATCTATCTATATATTTATCTATCTATCTATCTGTGTCTGTCTGGCTGTCAGCCCTTTGTCTGTCTGTCTTTCTTTCTTTCTTTCCTTTGTCTGTCTGTCTATCTATCTGCAATATTCTTTGAATAGACCTTAGTAGTTTGGGGGAACCCCAAGGCCACACTCATCTCTTTCCATCACTTCATGAACAAGAACCCAGGAGGTGAACTATGACCTCTGACCTTTGAACCTCTTCTCCTCCAGATGCTGGTGGTGTGGAGGAACCCCAAGGACACACTCGTCTCTTTCTTTCACTTCATGAACAAGAACCCAGTGCTGCCCAACGTCGAGTGGGACAAGTTCTTCACAGACTTCATGACTGGAGAAGGTGAGAATAAGAAGAAAATCACATTGAGATGTGATGGCAGGCTAGAATCTATTGTTAAACGATGGGTGACTATGTGAATGATCACGTGTCAAAACTACAAGGAAGATAAAGACGAATGGAACTGAGTTTAAATCCTCACCTTGATCTCTTGAAGATTTTGTAAGTAGTTGTTGTGCTGTGCACTTTTCTTTTGATTGGGCATCGTGCTTGAAATATTACTTTCATGGTTTAAAGCAACATTTATCAGATATCTATATCTATATCTATCTATATCTATCAGAATATTCACCGAATAACTCAGTTTTGGTTGTGGCTTATGATTGCACATGACCTGGGCGATAGAACAAAATGTACTACGGATATCAATAATAGCTCTCTGTTATTTTTCAACAGTGATCTATGGTTCATACTTTGACCACGTTGAAGCCTGGGAGAAGCTCTTCAATGACTCGAATGTAATGATGATCACATATGAACACCTGAAAGAGGTAAGGCGGTACTAACTTATCCACCCACACAAGTACACACAGTACATCAATATTTAATACATTTCAGATAAATGTCAGATACACGTCATCACATCACTCATATATAATCCATCTGTTCATGTATGTATTCATATAATTATATGTATACACACACACACAGTCACACACACATACACACACATCCTTATTTTCATATCATTCCCAGGACCTGAGTGAGGGCATCAAGGAGATCTCTCAGTTCTTTGGCTTCCCCCTGACAGAGGAGCAGGTCCAGACCATCTCAGCTCAAAGCACCTTCAATGCCATGAAAGAGGGTGCTGTCAACACCCTTGGCAAATTCAGCAACGTGTTATTCCGTAAAGGTGTGTTAGCAAATGATAATGTTAATGTTCATGCTAAGTGCTAACAGCTCGGTGAGCAGAGCAAGGTGCTAGCTTCTCCAAGATCATGGGGTTGATTCCCATGGTTCAGTTCAACTGATACACCGTAGCTATGTTCTCATATAACACTGATTCAGCCATAGCATCAGCTTATTACCAACCACATTCATGTATTTCAGGATCTAAATATTTCAAGTTAGTTTTATACATTTATGTATCTATAAAGGTCTTATGCAGTTGGCTTTTCTTTGTGTTCAGATAAATGGACCTCTGAGTTGTGTGAATACAGTGATACGGGCATAATTTAGCCAAACAGCAGTCCCAAACCTGCTTATGAGAACTGTTGAGTATCATTGACTCCTGTGTGATTGTGTTTCGCAGGTGAGGTGGGCGACTGGAAGAACCACTTCAGTGAGGCCCAGAGCCAGCAGATGGACGAGGAGTTCAACAAGAGACTAGCAGGAACCAAACTGGGAGCCAAACTCAAATACGACACCTACTGCAAGTAGGGAGATGTTGGATGGATGTGTTAACAGCAGAATTTGTATAGTATTTCTGATAATGATGAGTACCTGTCAGAATGTGTATCAGCAATATGAAGCGATATGTTTGTTTTCAAAGGAGGTCAACTCCAAAAAAATATTAATTTGTATTGATTTAACATTATTTAAAAAAAAGCATATTACAGAAAAGAAAAAATTATATTTGCAGACTATCTTTCACTTGATTATATATCCAGTCTAAGCAACCAAACAGACGTTATTTTTGGGAGGAGCAGGTATCAGCACATGAATGTACTTGAACTCTTAAAGAGTTGGAGTTAAACTCAAGTCCAATTTCTACAGCACATAAGACGCTGCAACAGAACTATCCTTGTAATAGTTGTTTTAGTTAAAAGTTATCCACTGCTGTCCAACCCAAACAAACGTGAAAAAATAAAGCTGCCAATTTACTAATCATTTGTAACCTCATTTCACTTGACACGTGAATGTGAAGAACAGAATGTATAAATGGTTATGATGCTCGTGATGCAGAACAAATGTACGTATCTGTGTGCTGTAAGAAAACAAGATGTTTCTTGTGGTTGTGTCACGGAACGTATGGACTAAGACATTTTGGGTGAATTTATTGAAGGATACAGCCAGGGCACAGGGGAATAGGACACAAGCAGGGCGAGGTAAACACTAGGGAAACACGGAGAAGAAGGGAAGACTAATGATGGAGATTATTTTCAAACACTGTTAATGACTTAAGAATAATCAAGTGCTATTATTAATTACCTTATATGAATCATGTGCTTATGAAAGCAGGAACATGGCTGTACTTGAAAGACAGGGAGCCTCGGACGTGAGAAATCCACCACGATTATCCCTACTGAAAGCTAACATTATGTCTATATAAACCTTGTGCGATGAGTTTATCCTTGCTTCACTTTAAGCCTTGTGCTGGGAGGTGAGCCTGATTGAAATTGTTGTCGTTGGTTGTCTAATAAATGTACTTATATTCAGCTCCGGATTCCTGAGGTAACTAGGGTGAATCAACTAACTTTGAAGACAGACAGGACTAGAAAAGGACTAGAAAAGACAGAACAAAACTACACAGTCTCACACTCTTGAATTAGAATTAGAATCTAACCCTAACCCTACTTAAAAAACACCGGAGAACGCAAACACAAGAAACTACAACCCCCAGCTTCTAACGCTGGGGAACACAAACTGGGAGAAACTAACAAACTATCAGGGGGTGGGATACTAAACTAACACGAATAACTATAATTTGGGACATTAACTAAAGAGCCAACAAACAGAGTCCAACTCTGGCTAATGTGCGCAGAACAGAATTACACGGCTCAAAGCCCGACAAGAAAGTCATGATAGCCCTGGGGTCGTATGCACGGAAATCCGGGTAATGTAGTCTTTGAAGCCTGGAGGCACAACACTGGCTGAAGTGGAAGGCACCGGGCGGACAGCGAGGCTGCTGGAATGGAAGCCAGCAGACAAGGAGGTAGTCGAGGCCGATATCTGGGAGACGGAATCCCTGGAACAGTGAATGGGTTGCGGAGCTGGTCGTCTCGGGCTTAAACAACGTCTGCGTAGCGACGATACCAGAAACGGAGTGAAAGTAAAACTGAATCTCCCACTTTTACGAACAGCCCTGAGCCCTTATCACATCGGGGCGGAAACTCCTGCACGCTCCTGCATGCATAAACAAATGCTTTCACGCAGTCTGGTGCAAACCAGATAGGCCTACCAGGCTTTCCAGCTGTGTCTCTGTGTGTGTGTGTGTGTGTGTGTGTGTGTGTGTGTGTGTGTGTGTGTGTGTTTAATCGTCCCACCTCACCACTCATCTTGGACCCTAAAGACTACACTGAGGAATCGCAGGCAGAGGCAGCAGCAGCAGCAGAAACAACAGTGTTATTGGAGCCAGGATCGCACACCCTTTCTGTTATTTTAAAGTATTTTTCTGAGCCTCTAAGTGAAATGAGCCAAGAGCTAACAGCTGAGGAGAAAGTCCTGAAATGGAGAGAGAGGAACAGGGCCCTGGCGCAGAGCCTGACGGACGAGGAGAAAGTCTTCAGGCACAGGGGGATCCTGTACCCCACCATCATGAGCCCCCCGGAGAACCTGGAGGCGCTGGGGACCCTGGAGGCGAGGCAGGAGGACGTGGTGCTGGTGGCTTATCCTAAGTGCGGTGAGTGAAGCTGAAGCCATAGACATAATATAGATGTCTATACGTCTATACATGTCTATGAGTGAAGCTACACTATAATACTTGATTTGTGGGTTGGAAAATACTGGAGGGGGGGTGTGTTTCAATCACCAGTCATTTTAGTTAGTTACAGCTCTTTGCAAAAGTTTAAGGCATTTGTATTCACTCAGATTTTGTAAAAACTTTAATCTGTATGAGTGTGTCTTTATACATATTTCTATTTTTTAAATCTTATCTTTTGTACACACTTTGTATGGTGTTGGTTGCTAAGTAAAAGGCATGTCATTCATATAATTTTGCATTTTCACTTAAGAGCATTGTTCCCAACGAGCCTAAAACATTTGCAAAACATAATACAGCACCTTGCATAAGTATTTGGTGCTAGAAGTCTCACAATTAGTGAAATGTGGATCAGTGTGCAATTCGTCTCAAGTAATTGTAGTATAACGACACCTGTGTCTGGAAGGTCCATTCACTGGTCAGTATTCAGTAATCAGTATTCCTGGCTACCGTTACACCATGAAGACAGACAAAAGATTATTGAAAAGTAAAAATCAGGTGAAGGATACAAAATAATGTCCAAGGCACTAAACATCCCCTGAAATGATGTGGAAATCTGCCTAGAGCAGGCCGTCGTCACAACCTGAGTGACCGTGCAAGAAGGAGACTAGTGAGTGCGGCCACCAAGGCACATATGACTACTCTGAAGTTGTTACAAGCTTCAGCAGCTGAGAAGGGAGAGACTCTGCACACAACAACTGTTGCCCGGGTTTTCCTCCTCACAAACTGAGTGACTGTGCAAGAAGGAGACTAGTGACAGCTGTTGCCAGGCTTCTTCACCATTCAAAGCTTTATGGAAGAGCCACTGTTGAAAAAATACCTAAACCTAATTTACGACTAATTCATTTTCGACTACAGTTCGCCAAAAAGCATGTGGGAGACTCCATGGTCAAGTGGAAGAAAGCTGTGTGGTCTGATGAAACCAAAGTGGAGCTTTTTCTCAACAATGGCTCGCTTCCATAAATCTTTGATTGGTGAAGAACCCGGGCAACAGTTGTTGCATGCAGAGTCTCTCCCATCTCAGCTGCTGAAGCTTCTAACTAAGTCATATGTGCCTTGGTGGCCTCTCTCACTAGCCTCCTTCTTGCACGGTCACTCCGTTTGTGAGGAAGGCATGCTCTTTGAAAATGTACATGTGCCATATTCCTTTCATTTTTTGATGATGGATTTAACATAATTCCAGGGGGTGTTTAGTGCCTTGGACATTTGTTTTGTATCCTTCCCCTGACTTATACTTTTCAATAACCTGTTCTCTGAGTTGCTCAAAGTGTTCTTTTGTCTTCATGGTGTAACGGTAGCCAGGAATACTGAATACTGACCAGTGAATGGACCTTCCAGACACAGGTGTTGTACTACAATCACTTAAGACACATTCACTGCACACTGATCCCTATTTCACTAATTGTGAGACTACTAGCACCAATTGGCTGGACCTCTGTTGAATAAGGTCAGTCCCTTTAAAGGGGGTGAATACTTTTGCAATCACTTATTTTACATTACACATTTTCATTTAATTGACATTACTGTGTAGAAATCTGTTTTCACTTTGACATTAAAGAGAGCTTTTATGTATTTTTTTTGTGTCACAAAATCCAACTTATATTGACCATGATTGTTTTATAAAAGCAATAAAAGGGTAAAACATCCAAGGGGGTGAATACTTATGCAAGGCACTGTATGTGTAAGTGTATATCCCTCACCCAGACTGACCAAGCACTTAACAATGACTTGATAACCGAGATGTGGAGCAGGGAAATGTTTGAACATTAGATGAAGATTAAATTAATAAATAAATGTTACATTATGACAGATTTAACTTGAAAAGTACTACAGTGGCATGTCTTTTCTGCACTAATCACCATTAAAGACAAGAATTTTCCATGTCCCATCAATAGCATGCCTATGATATTACTGTATTAGTATACTATTTAATGTGCAGGTGTTTTTCCCTAAAGGATTTAACTGGTCGGCTGGTGTTTTACGTAAGATCATCACCACAGCTACAGGAAAGAAGTTCATAGACAGCCCTCCTCACATTGAGTTCCTGTCTCCAGAAATGCAAACGGTGTGTACGGGCACAGAACACCACAAAAAAGCCACTAGAGCAGGGGTTCCCAACTTTTTCGACTCTGAGGCCCAACTTTTCATATTTGTAACAGGTCAGGGCCCAACATACATCCCATATTGTGCACCAGAAAACAACATATAACCACACAGAAAACTTAGCTGCAGTAGACCTAGGCCTATTTTTGCACAGCAAACAAGCAAGGAAATAAAAACAGAATAGACCCAAAAGATAGCATGCACTCAAAACAAGTGATGAAACATGCAAACAAGACCACTCAGCTAGGCCTAATTAAAATAGGTGATGCTTCAGACATGCAAACAAATAGGTTCAAATAATGTTCAAATAAATAGGTTCAAATAGAACAGGCTGCCCTTCATTCTTTCCCGGACCTGGTTCTGTACGAGAGTGCCGGATGTCGCGCCTCCAAATGTCGATTCAGATTTCAAGGTTGGAGCGCCTCATTAGACAGCTTAAAACGCTCTCAACAAACTGCGCCCTGAAACCTGAAACATTTTCGTTGCCCAGTGGATGGTGCTCCGCGGCCCATTGGTGGGGAAACCCTGCACTAGATTAGCATGAGCACAGAACCTCACACAAAGGCTTGGACTAGAGAACTATGAGCACAGAACCTCACACAAAGGCCTGCACTAGAGTACCATGAGAAACACCATAGTGATTTGTTCACCTCAGTAGCATTGATCATTGCAAAGATGCTTTTAATAATATTGTGTACAACCATGTTTGTCTTTGTTTTCACCACAGTCCTTGGCAAAAGAGGCGTCTCCAAGACTCATGGCAACTCATCTGCATCCTGATGACATGCATCCTTCTTTTAAGGAAAAGAAGGCAAAGGTTGGGTGTTTGAATCTGTCTGTCTGTCTGTCTGTCTGTCTGTCTGTCTACCATATTCTTTTAATAGATCTTAGTAGTTTGGCGGTACCCAAAGGCCACACTCGTCTCTTTCCATCCCTTCATGAACAAGAACCCAGGAAGTGATCTATGACCTATGAACTTCTTCTCCTCCAGATCCTGGTGATGTGGAGGAACCCCAAGGACACACTTGTCTCTTTCTATCATTTCATGAACAACACCCCAGGCTTGCCCAACGTCGAGTGGGACAAGTTCTTCTCAGACTTCATGAAAGGAGAAGGTGAGAAGAAGAAGAACATAACATGTTGAGATGACCCCAACCCTTTTTTCCTAAACCTAACCCTAGACTCTATTGTTAATTGATGGATCACTGTGTGAAAGATCATGTGTCAAAACTACAAGTAAGATAAAGATGAATGAAACTGAGCTTAAATCCTCACCTTGATGGTTATCCTGAAGCTCTTTTAAGTAGTCTGTTGTGCTGTGCACTTTTCTTTTGATTGGGCATTGTGCTTGAAATATTATTCACGGTTTTAAGTAACATTAGGCTTAGGCCTTCACAACTTATATTCACTGAATCACTCAGTTTTGGTTGTGGCTTATCGCTGCACATGACCCGGGTGATGGAGTAGAAGTATAAAAGTATTTGCCTTCATATATACTTAAGTATTAAAAGTAAAAGTACCTTGATGAATTATGGTTCTAATGGCCTTTTATCATGTCCACATCAAAGCTCCGACTCAATCAACTGATATAAGGTGAAAATACTAATGCCACTCTTTAAATACGTCTTACATTTGTCTAGTAAAAAGAGTATAAGCGCAAAACATTGAAAGCCATCTATTACTATTAGGTAAGACCAAGTGGTTATGAAATAACAGCACTAGAGAACAATTATTTAATTTTACACTTATTTGAAACTTAGTTGCACATTTAATTATAAAAAAGGTGCAGTAAAACATAAGCTCCTTTACTATATCACATCTGTATGTCTGTGTTACTCTTAACCTCATAAATCATGATTTAAGTTCCAAAGTATGATAAATAACATTACAGGAACTAGTTCCACAGAATCAGAGAATGTGGTGTCATACTAGTTTGTGCTGAAGACTAGTAAAAGTAGTGATATTCCCTACACAGCCCTAGATACAAAAACAGACGAAAGTCAAAACAAAACACTTGACCTCAGATCAAACGTGAAAAAGAAACGTCATTACCGGAACTAGTTTTTGCATGAATTGCACACAATTACAGAGCATACAAGTCTGCACCGAAGACTGTAAAGAAGTATGTAGTGATACCTTAACCGAGGGAGAGTTTGTCAAGAACTGCATGTTACAAGTTTCTAACATCGTGTGCCCTGATAAAAGGCAAGCATTTTTAAATGTGAGCCTGAGCAGAAACACCGTTGATTTTGTATGTTTCTTCCATCATTCATTTCCATAATTTATGGAGCGTAACGTAAGCATGAGCATAAAACAGCCTCAAAATTGTGCAGCTGCGTTGTAACCAATTCAACGTAGCTCGCGCTCAACGAATGAATGAAACTGACAAAACCAAAAGGACTTACTTCAGAGCAAATCACATGCTGAGCCCTGATTGGTGTGATTGTGCACTCACTTTAACCTCTCGTTATTTGATTCGCTTTGGTAAATATGAATGAGAGGTTTTACTAAATGTAATGGAGTAAAAAGTACACATTTTCACTTTGAAATGTAGTGGAGTCAAATTATAAAATCTCACCAAATAGAAATACTTGAGTAGAGTACAGATTGTCTGTTACATAAGTACAGGAACACATTACATCTACTTCGTTACTGTCCACCACTGGTGATTGGCAGGTTAAACATCTTTGCACATCATTTGTGTATGACTGTTGATTTGATGATTGTTGATTTGATTCATGTGTCACACTTTATTTGGATGATCCCCTAAAGACTGTCTACAGACACTCTATATAAACAAACTTCGGTTAGACTTAGGGTGAGCCGTTAAACGGTTTGATTAAAGTGATGTTCAGTGAAGAATTAGAAAGACTGAACTTGAATTTCAACAAACCAAGTCAGTAGGCAGACTATCCAAATAAAGTGTTTACATCATAATAGCATCTGCACAAATGGGCACAGTGAACCATTATACAAATTAGTCAAAACAATGGGCGATATGTACCACGGATATCGATAATAGCTCTCTGTTATTTTTCACCAGTGCTCTATGGTTCATACTTTGACCACGTTGAAGCCTGGGAGAAACTCTTCAATGACCCGAATGTAATGATGATCACATATGAAGACCTGAAAGAGGTGAGGCGGTACTTATCCACCTGCACAAGTACACACAATACATACTTGTCAATATTTAATATATCAGATTTATGTCATTAACCTGGCAGATACCTGTCATATACATGTCAGATACATGTCAGATTCCTGTCATATACATGTCAGATACATGTCAGATTCATGTCGTCACATCACTCATATATAATCCATCTGTTAATGTATGTACACATATGATCATATGCCTGCACACACACACACCCACCTACCCACCCCCTTGTTTTCCGATCATTTCCAGGACCTGAGTGGGGGCATCAAGCAGATCTCTCAGTTCTTTGGCTTCCCCCTGACTGAGGAGCAGGTCCAGACCATCTCAGCTCAGAGCACCTTCACTGCCATGAAGGAGGATGCCGTCAAACGCCGTGGCAAATTCGGCACCATGTTATTCCGTAAAGGTGTGTAAGCAAATGCTAATGTTAATGTTCATGCAACTGCTAACAGCCCGGTGAGCAGAGCAAGATGCCAGCTTATCCAAGATCATGGGTTTGAACTGATACACCGTAGCTATGCTTTCATTTTACATACTAGCAGCTTATTACCATCCATATACATGTATTTCAGGATCTAAATATTTCAAGTTAGTCCATACATAGTATATGTATGCATTAAGGTCTTGCACCTATGGCATGCACCTATACAAGGATATGAGATGATAAGCCTGGACTGGACATTGAACCCCTTTGAGCCACCGCCCTTTGACTGATGCTCACTTCATGAACCGTGACACGTATGTTTGTGGCAGGGAAATACTGAGATTGTTGTTGACTGGTAAAGAACTAGAATAGGGTAACTAGTGTAAGATGTGAGCCAGTAGGTAATGATTGCATGTGTTTTGCACCAATCACAGCTTGAACACTTCAGATAGCCTCTTTGAGAGGTTTTATTAAAACAATATGTTGCTGATGACAACAGTCTAGACATGAGCAGACCATTGATTGCAGTTTGGCTTTTCTTTGTGTTCAGATAAATGGACCTCTGAGTTGTGTGAAGACCGTGATACAGGCATAATTTAGCCAAACAGCAGTCCCAAACCTGCTTATGAGAACTGTTGAGTATCATTGACTTCTGTGTGATTGTGTTGGACAGGTGAGGTGGGTGACTGGAAGAACCACTTCAGTGAGGCCCAGAGCCAGCAGATGGACGAGGAGTTCAACAAGAGACTAGCAGGAACCAAACTGGGAGCCAAACTCAAATACGACACCTACTGCAAGTAGGGAGAAGACTGGGGTCACATTTGTACTCTTTGTAATAATGTAATAAACCTATTGCAAGTAGGGAGAAGACTGTGGTCACATTTGTACTCTTTGTAATAATGTAATAAACCTATTGCAAGTAGGGAGAAGACTGTGGTCACATTTGTACTCTTTGTAATAATGTAATAAACCTATTGCAAGTAGGACACTGCTGAAGAGATGTTTGCTTATCTTTGGGGAGTCTTCATTTCCAGTCGAAGTACAAGTGAACAGGAAAACATGAATATACATATTTTTGTGTGTGTTTGTGTGTGTGTGTGTGTGTCTGTGTGTCTCTGTGTGTGTGTGTGTGCGTGTCCAGTAACTACAGGATCCTGTGGCATTAAAGTAGCCTAGCTGAGCACACTGTATACCCACTAAGCTGTTCTACAATACTTAAATGCTCTCTCCCCATCTTATCCACTTTCAATTTTGGACATTAACATATCAATGTTGTCAATATTTTGTACACAAACATTTCCAGTCAGGGTATTTAGATTCTACATGAAATACATTTGTGAATGGCATGACGTTTATTTGTGAATTATCAGAGAAATCTGGCCTCATACTAAAACTGCTGTGTATTTATGTTTTAAATACTAATTATGTCTGTTATGTCCATGAAAACGATTCTGACGTTTAGGGTATCCAAAAGTTTGCCACTGTGTAGGACCTCATCCCTTTAAAAGTGCCTTCCACAGCCGCAAGTGTGAGTGTTGGAGTGTGAGTAGTCAAAATGACTGCCAAGTTTATTTGTACTCATTTACAGGGTATATGGTTTCTACATGATAGGTGAGATTCATTTATCTCTGTTTTCACATTGAAGCCTGCAGTGGGTGTTCTACTGCTTGATCTCCATTTGTTTATTTACTGACATAAAACTGTCTGCTAACTTTAAAAACTGTAGGCCTTCAAGTTCCTGTTGAACAGTGTCCTCTGGTGGTTAGGGAAAGACACAGCAGGCACATTTGGTGTATTTCAACTTGAGAGAACAGGGAAAATTGGTTAAGTGGACATACACATACTCACACATACACACACACACACACACACACACACACACACACACACACACACACCGGACACACACACACACACACACACACACACACACACACACACACACACACAACATTTGGCTAAGTTGTTTTCAAACATCTTCTTGATTTGAAGCAATAATTCTACATTTATTATATAGATGCATATTTTTAAAAACTTTGTGAATAAATGGCAGTTATTCAATACGAGCTTGCATGTAAATAAAAAATGGACAGCCATCCTCACTCCACATCCTCATCCTTCACTAGACACCAATATGTGGTATGTCTAGTGGTCGATGTTTCCACCTTGTAGTCTTTTGTTGTACTTAAGATATCAGCACAAGCCCCAGTTACATTCACACTTTCATCGCACTTGTAGTGTGTGTGTGTGTGTGTGTGTGTGTTTGAGTGTGTATGTAATTTACAGGCTCTGACTCATGAGCCCTCATTTCTGGGAATACACTCGAGACTAAGTCAGGAAAAGCCGTCAAGATCAGATCCAATTAGTCCATTTTGACTAACATCCTCAGGAGTACTAGTCCGCGTTAGGATAAGGAAAGGAATTGGATACAAACCCAGGCTAGGTGCGAGCACTGGTTGTGAGTAATCAATACATTTAACCTTTAGAATGATAACACAGCACTTCCTTACCAACGTCTGGTTTGGAGATATTGGGATGATCCAGTTACTCTCTCATTTTCCTCAGCAGCAACAGGCTGATACTCATAAAAGTCAAGAAAACAAGAAAAGTCACAATAACGCCATAACAATCTGTTAGCACAAATAATGATATACATAATAACACATAGTTACAGCCCCATTCCACAGAAACACAGAATTATATGTTTATATGGGCCAGTGCGTTAATTTATCTGTGAGGGGAACCAGAAGTTGCATATGTGTGTGTTATAAAATATTCTACTCCTTACCATCTCAACACGCAAAAACGTATTGTGATGGTTGATGTGCAATATATGACAGATATAGTATCTATCTATCTATGTATCAGCCTCTCTGGTTCCCCAGTGATATTTTGAAGACCAGTGCTTTTTAATATTATGATAAGCTTTTTCCACTACAGGAGTCATTTCCATTTCTGTGTCACCTTTATGTTCAGATTAAGCTCCTAAATATTTCAAATCAAATCATCACGATATGTATTCCTCTCTGCCTACATTGGCTTTCTAATAACATGTAGGCTGCTGGAAAATAAATCTATTTTTCATAAAGCACAACCACTGTTGAAATGCATCTTTGTAAAAAAAAAAATGATTCCCATGTCAACCCCTAAAAGAAATGGAAGGTATAACTTAGCAGTAAGAAACTGGTGTTGGTCTAATTAAATTAATGGAGGAAGCACCGAAAGTTCTGTTTGTGTAAAATCTTTTCGGAAACAGGATTTGGCTATTCGTTCTCAAAATGCAGCAGTTTATATGTAGCAGTGGATGAGCGTGAATGTATTGATTCCTTCCAAACCAATTTAAGAAAGCGACAGAACAAAACAATACGAACGGAAGCTTATCAGTGTTGTGAGGTGAGCAGCTGTAGTCCGATTAGACATGCTTTATGACGAGCCTGACAGATTAAAAAAAATAAATAAATAAAAAAGTAGGACAAATCATTCCAGTTTTCTCTGCCTGCACTGGTCATGTCATGAAAGTTGCATCAGAGTTTTGTTTCCTGCTTGAGTCGCAAGCCATTTCACCTGTGCTCTGTGGAACAACCACCATCAGGCTGACCAGTGACTCCACGAAAAGTGTGAAAGTTTTTTCTATTTTTGACTGAACTTTGTGTCAGGAATCTCAGGACACAATTACTGACACAATCAAAAGAGCTCATGAATGAAATCAGACAGGGTAGAGTACATTTACCCAAACAAAAAAGCTAGTATATGTGAATGTAGGTATGTTGGCATAGAAACTTCACCATTCCTTCAGCAGTCTTTGTCAGGGTCTAGAATCTACCTGACTTTGGGAAACATGTCTATGTATACATATTGTTTTTATCCAAAACAATCAAATTGATGAATTTCAAATAAACGGAAAAGCAATGGGAAAAATTCTGTACAGTGTAATTAGTAATTGTCGATCTCATGAACCAGAATGGGAGCTAGACTGAAATACGACAAGGAGAAGACTGAAAGGATGTGGGAAGTTTTATCTGTTGACGATATTTCAGAATTTTACAGCCACACGCAAGAAGGGAGACATGATAAGAATTATGTTTTTGGAAAGGATATAGATTAGGAGTATCAGAATCATCACTGTCAGCGAGGGTTCATGTTGTTTGGCCAACAGAAATTAACTAGGCTGCAAGCCCTGGACTTTTGTCAAGAGATCTGTCAAACATTGAGTTTATTATGTTACATTGTTTTGACATCGTAGTATAAATCAGATATATGCTTAATAATAAATCCATAGCCTCTGGACCCCCCCAGTCTAATTCTCCCTATCTTTCTGATTGCAAAAAAAAAATCTCTTAAATGTGTCCTTGCATCTCCTCTCTTTTCCTCTCCTCTCCCCCCTCCGCACTGGTCCTCTCCTCTCCTCACCTCCCTTGTGCCCTCCTCACCTCTTCTCCACTGTCCTCTCCTCTGTTGTCCTTATAACTCCTCTTCTCCTAAATGTGTCCTTGCATCTCCTCTCCTCTGCTCTCCTCTTCTCACCTCTCCTCTCCTCTCCTCTCCTCTCCTCTCCTCTCCTCTCCTCTCCCCCCTCCTAACTGGTCCTCACCTTCCTTGTGTCCTCCTCACCTCTCCATCCTCTCTTCTCTCCCCCTCTCCTCTGTCCTAATAACTCCTCTTCTCACCTCTCCTGCCCCCCCCCCCCCTGCCCCCCCCCCCCTTTCTCTTCTGTCTTGGCAGTGGCCATCTCTTAGATCTAATAAGGGATAATATGGCGCCCACTGTCTACTGCCAATCTGTGCACAGGCAGAGTTGGTCCCAGAAGATAGGGCAGGGCAGGGCAGGGGGGATAGGGCAGGGATTAAGTAGTCCATCTGCATCTTGATGTGATATAATTCCAGGTCGGAGATTTGATCATGGCCAGCTTGTTCCCTTGAGGCCCAGGTATCAATACACTGCTGTGTAGTAACATAGATACGCGTGGTGTTTTTGGAAGAACAACATATTTTTTTGTTAAAGGCAATATAAATGGACCTATTGAAACCCATTGAAATTCCTAAGAGAGCATGTAACCAATGTCACTGCAGTGATTTATCGTCTCAATCTTGAGAGTGTCATGCTCTTCAGTATTTTCTCTGTAATCTGTGAAAAAAAACATGTATGGAAAACACTTGTCATTTACAATACTTGCATTCAAAATCTGTAGTGAAGATCTTATAACCAGTGAATGTCAAACTTAAATAGCATAAAGCCCTTCAACATGCAAGGTAAGTCATATATAGAACATATATTTTAAAGTGTATTCCATTTTTGCTAAGCCTGAATCATTTTAGCAGCTAACTGGTTTTGATTCTATGCTGGGGAGCTTTCTGCTTGCTAGTTCTCCTGATAACATGCTATTTAACCACGGAATTCATCATGCTTGCACCACTTGGCAAAATATAGGATACATTTATTTTGTTCATTAATTAGCTCATCGATGAGCAGCTTCTCAATAAACCGTTATAGTTGTTATAGTTACCGTTCAAAGTTTCTAGAGCATTGATATAGGACAGTGATTACCCTTTTTTTTTATAGGTGTTCCATTATACAGAAATATCGAGACACCTGCCAGCCAATCGGAAAAGGGTATAAACAAAAATTTAGCTGACTCTAGAACTCGTCTGGCCTTGGACTGGATTTTATTAATTATTATTATTTATAATTTGTATTTGTGACCTATTATGTGATATATTATATTATGAAGCATAGGCCAAGGTAGAACCCATTACACTCGCCAAATTTCCATTCAGTCCAGGGTCCGGAACAGTTGACACTCACAACCTGCGTGACCCACAGAGAGCTCGCGGCCAGCAATAAGTGAGTGAGTTGTCATAGTGATGTTGTTATTACAGCGCCTGATTGGACCTCGGAAGATAGAAACCACGTCGAGTAGGACAAAAATATATAGCGCGAAATCACGCACCAATGAAAACTCAGGCTTGGATCATGATTAATATAGAATGTTGATTTTGGCTTCGGTCCAAATTTGATTGCGCCTGGGTCCGGACCGCGGTCTGCCGTTTGAGTACCCCTGGTGTAGACACTTAAGAAAGGGCAGCACAGTGGACGGACATGCGTATACACATGCAAAGCAATCAGATTTTTACGGCGCGTGCTTCTCTAGTGCCCTCATGTTCATTATTTCCTCTGTTTCTTTTCCTCTGTCTCTCATTAGTTCCCTGGTAATCTCATCTTTCCTGCCTTGGGTTTAATTTTTTATTTATTTTTTGCCCTGGTTGTCCCCCAGGGGAATCAGACCTCTCAGAGAAACGCTCCTAGCATGAGCATCTCTGAGGAGAGCAAACAAGTGGATCTGGCTAATAGGTTTTTGCGGGTTACTGACGAGGAATGGATGCTTCTGGAAGAATGAAGGGGCTTCTTCGGTAATGAGTGTGTGAGACACAAAGAGAAATAAAACAAAAAAGAGAGGCGGAGGAAAGAAATAGGTGAAGAAATGGAGAGAGGGAGAAAACAGTGAGACCTGTCTGTGTTGAAATCCCTTACACACAATACAACAATGAAGTAGGCTCAGTGTGAGTGGTAAGTCATCTTCGAAATTCAGCATAGGAGTACCGAGAAAAGGCTTCTATTTACTGGCATCCACTGAAAGATTGTATCCGTCAAAAAGCAGCATTCACATTCAAGTGCAAGGGCACTCAACACATAGAGGAAGTTTACTAAATTAGTCATCATAAACATCAATCATAAAAACTAGTTGCCTATAAATCCATATGGTGAAAACCTGCATAATTCACCTTCAATGTATAGGTTGTATTTTATAACAAGGCCTGTAACCTCTTTTTAGCAACAGAGTTTGTATACCATGTACCATTTTCTCATCATTCAAATCAGGCAGAAAGAACCAGAGCTTCTCTTCTTATTTTCATCATCTTGGGCAGTAGAACTGCTTATTGCATAGCATAGTATTACATAGCAACAGGTGTATATAGATATAAATACATTCATATATTTATACTTTTATCAATAAATTACATTAATGTGGTCTTTTACCAATCCTTCATATGAACCCCCCATCTCCTCCCCATCCTCCTACCGACCTCCTCCCCATCTCCTCCCCACCTCCTCCCACCTCCTCCCGACCTCCTCCCCATCCTCTTCCCCACCTCCTCCCACCTCCTCCCGACCTCCTCCCCATCCTCTTCCCCACCTCCTCCCACCTCCTCCCGACCTCCTCCCCATCCTCTTCCCCACCTCCTCCCCACCTCCCCCCACCTCCTCCCTATCCTCCTCCCCACCTACTCCTTTCCACAAGTAGCTCTAAGCTCACATTTCCCCTTATCCATAGGGGTTGGCAGCAGCCATCGCTCACACACAATCTCCGCCGGCATCTCAGGACTAGGGCCAAACGTGTTTATTATCACCGCTCTGAATCAAACATTCCGATTGGGTGCACTTGTGTCATAACGATTGTAAACCCTTAGTTTTCCGTGAAATTGTCACACACGCACGAATACACGCACACAGTGCCTTCGGGTCACAATTTTGTGTCCTCCCAAAACATAAAAACAATGACATCTATGAATCTGACCCCGTTGGTATCACAATTTTTGTCACGCAAACAAACACTGACCACTGACTCCTCAGTTCCCTGGAGGAGCAGACCTCTGTCTCTCCTCAACTGAAGAGCTGGCACCCTGCAAATGCCATCCCCCGCCCCGGACCATGGCATTTGTGTGTGTGTGTGTGTGTGTGTGTGTGTGTGTGTGTGTGTGTGTGTGTGGTGTGTGTGTGTGTGTGTGTGTGTGTGTGTGCCTGTGTGTGTGTGTGTGTGTGTGTGTGTGTGTGTGTGTGTGTGTGTGTGTGTGTGTGTGTGTGTGTGTGTGTGTGTGTGTGTGTGGTGTGTGTCTGTGTATGTCTGTGTGTGTGTGTGTGTGTGTGTGCGTGCCAGCCCCCGCCCCGGCCTTTTCACTGTATGTTTTTCCTGATCTGAGTCATCTACATGAGAAGTATGACACACTGACGACTTACAGAAAGGTGATAGGGAAGTTGTGTGTGTGTGTGTGTGTGTGTGTCAGCGTTTCCGTTGTCCGGTAATTACCGGTCTTTGTCCGGAAAAAAATTGAAATGACCGAAAATATTAGATCTCACCGGTCAAATTGTCTGATTGGAATTTCTTTAAAATCCCGTCCAGCAAACACAATCTCAATT
>NC_137920.1:28019365-28041865 GCF_963457725.1 Sprattus sprattus
ATAAATGACATGACTTCAAGCAAGTCTAGCTCTACACCCACTCCTATCAGTTTAAATTAGTGTCACTATGCCCTCCTTTTAGAATGCATTTTATTTCGGGCTGAAATCTTCCCCCAGCTCCGCTAATAATCTCATCTGAATGCGATACCAATAGAAACACTGATAGGGGGAAAAAATGAACATTGTTGGCCATTTAATCCTTTTTCCAACTAACATGTTGTACATATTGCTAAAGGCTTTGAGTTTATTATGATGAACCTAAAGCAATTGCTTATATAAATGGATATAATAAACAAATGCCTTAGACATTGCATAAAGTACATACATTGTACTTTAGTTTGACCTTTCATGTGTCATCACTGGCTTATGTTTCAATGTGGTGCACACATACTATGCGAACATTGGCAGTGTTACATATGACGTTGAGATGTTGAGAATCACACAGAACTGCTTAATTTAAAAGGTTTTCTGGTATTAAGACATGCCTCACAGAATTTGATTTGCAGACCTGCAGAATGTGTAATGCAATCTGCCTGTTGACCGCTGCACACTACACTGTGTGTGTGTGTGTACTGTATGTCTCTGTGTGTCTGTGTTTGTCTGTGTGTGTGTGTGTGTGTTTGTGTGTGTGTTTTGTAGGTTGAGTAGATGCAGGAGGGAGTACTGGCGCTGTAATGACTATGAAGACCCTCGCAAGGCATCTAATGAGGGCCAAACAGATTTGGAACCCTTCCAGCTTCGCTGATGTTATAAGACAGACTCTGTTTAAACCCCAAAATGGCGTGGAGCTGAATCCTCTGGGACGTACCCTGGCACTCCTTTGCTAAACTATGAACTATTTTCGTAACCTAACTATCTTAGTAGGGCCAGAGATGTATTTTGAGACAAAAATGTATTTTGATACAAACATATATTTTGATACAAAAAACAAAATACCCCTCAAATAAATGTATTAAAATAAAATACTGGTGCCAGAAAACATAACAAAATACAATATATGTATTTTGTATTGAAAATATAGGAAATACTTTTTCTGGATTTTCGGTTTTCTCACAATATATATAGGCAGCTGTGTGACTCTCATGTTTTCACAAAACAGGGCTCTCAATGCCATCTCTATGGCTTCCATCTCTATGGCCCCACCGTCATACGTAATTGCGTATAAGGACTACATACGGCCATGATCAAGTCACATTGGCCGTGTGTATTACTGGCTACTTTACGAAGTACACTGCAATACAGTGTGTAGTGCGCACTACGTCGCTGATTAGTGGTGTCTCAAATGGAACACTTACGGACGAATATGTGCAAGCCTTTTACCCATAAATCTGTGCGTACATCTTTTGGCGTTTTCTTCTTTCGATTTTTCACAAGTTACCGAGAAATAGACACTGTCCTATCAGATTACACAGTAATTGTAACCAGCAATAATGGTTGAAGTAATATGCAATGCATCAGTCAGCCAACTTTCCAAACTGAGAAGCTGCCGAAAGGGCCCCTTCTCTTCCACTACGGATCCAAGATGGCGCCCTTTAGGGCGTGAAGTGTCCGTCGTTTCACACTGCATTTTTTTTACCGTTTTCAGTGGGCAATCTGGGTACTTTCAGTAGCCCCTTATACATGCGTCAATGTAAAGCGGTTACATTGCGCCTACCACGATAGAAACTCGCGAGCGTGTTACAATTGCCTCATGTATAAGGGGTCTAGATGTAAACCGTTAGTTTTTCCGCCGATCGTCTGAGCCTTTCGAGAGAGGTGGTTTACCACGTTAATTCGTCTTACAAAAGGGCGTGTCAAATCAGGCCGATGTGTCATGGGGGAGGCCGTGCGTGACTGGGGGGAGACGGTGACAGGAGGCTAGAAAGTTCACTCCATCATCTCTTTGAAATTCCTTATTCCATGAGTGGTAGGCTACAATGACTGGCTGTTTTAAAATATAACTAATAGCCTAACGAAACAAAATAACCCAGGAAGTTTCATCTTCGACGTTAAGGCTTCTTCCAATACTGACAGCTGACTCATAGCTTGCAGGTTTGCGGGAGACGCGACATTTGAGGGATGTCACTTAATTTAAACCTTTTTTGCTTCCGTTAGTGTGTGTGTGTGTGTGTGTGTGTGTGTGTGATAGAGACAGAGAGGACAGTAAAACATCAGAAAACACCGTGTCTCGTAAGCCTTAAACTATCAATCACCCCCACAATGAAATATGCCATTACAGTCGCGACAAACTTCTTGGCATTGTGGTGCGCCCAAAACGCAAGCTATAAACGTAGCCATCCTAATGTAACCAAAATATACCTCTGCTGATATGCCTAACCTTCGTTCTATTTAGAATTTGTCTTAGCACTATGCAGGAATAAAATAGCATCTACAGTGTCAGGATTCAGGCGCTCTCGCCTGGCTTCTATAACGCGCCCTGCTGCACTGAAGGAGCGCTCACTCGCAGCACCTGTTGCTGGAACGCATATAATTCGTTTTGCAAGGTGCTGTAGTCGTGGGAACGACTGGCCTGGTTTCTCCCAAAAGGAAAGTAGATTTTCCTCTGCTGATCCCGCGTCTGTATGGAAGTTTGTAGAGAGATTGCCGGGGAGTAAAATGCTCCCTTTCCGTTACGTCTGCTGCTGGCTAGTAATACAGACAGCCGGAAAGGTTAATAAACGGAATGAAATAGCTACACATTACACACGCTATGTTTTAATAAAAGCCACGTTACTCACATACTGGTTAACACTGTTTGTTACAGCACATAAATGTTTGTCGCTACATCCAAACTGCGTCACCGTTGTCCCTCCCTGTGCTCCAGCCGCACCATTTTGCTTGCAATGTGAATCATTTAATTGAAATATGCTTATTGGCATTTGTTGCACCTTAATCATTTTCTACAAACATGATATGCTATGTATGGTGTAGTAGACTGAGACTCTATTCACTACTGCACAAAAACTAGACACGTTTGAAAAACTAGACGTTTGCAATGAAGTAGGTTAACTTTCGCCAATATCTCCGTAAGGGAGATGGGTTATGTGCTCAAATTTCCTGGGATCAAAGAAGACGTTAGTATTCATGTGCAAACTAAAAATCACGTCTCAGGATTGCTGCGCATGCAAGTTATTTCGGGTGTCTCAACTGTAACTAATACCACTGTCATATAATTATGAGTCCAGTAAAAGACGGAGCAAACACAGTTTTCTACCGTTGTTGAAACACATCCACGCGTAGACTCGTTTTCTTTCCATCCGAGAGTGGTTATTCAAAGAAAATATTAAGAACTATATGCTGATAGAAAGAAGGGAACTTTAAGCCACTACACTGCCTGTGCCCGATGCGGATCCACGTTGATGTTGTTAGTAAACAAACCAGGTGGGAGCACATCTCCGTGGTCTTTGCGCATGCCCGAGGCAATGTAACCGCTTTACATTTTGCACATGTATACAGGTAACGACAAGAGCCGTTTCCCTTGAAAATCTTCACACCTACACGCGAATACGATACGATAAACTGATCTGATCTCAGTGGCACATGTATAAGGCCCTAGTGTTTTTCTTTCACCCTGAATTCTGCTGGTTCTGTTAGTGTGAACTAGCCTGGTGACACCAGCCTACGTATTTCCACCTGAATTTATTTCAAGCTCATACTCAGTCTGGCCCAACCCCGTTGACAATCGTCTCCAGGACTCAAAATCCTGTAGGACCAATCAGCGAACAGTTCAGAGCTGTGACGCAAAACTCGCCTTGGAGGAAAAGACACCAAAAGCTATCGGAAAAGTTGTCTCAACTCTCGAGAACATCAGAAAATTAAAAGGAGAACAAGAGTATTTTCTTGTAAGTTTTATGATTGGAAAGGACGTCGTAGCTCTTCTCCCAACTGGCTTTGGGAAGAGTTCAATCTACCGAATGCTTACTAAACGTTGCTGATTGGTTAAGGGAACTCCAATGATTTTAAACCTCAAGCTAAGCACCCGCTCATCTCGGAAACGAAAATGCATAGCGTTTTGCCAGACTGAAAGACGGAATAAAATGGAGTCACAGGCTGGTAATGGCCAGGCTAAGTGTGAACGCCCTAAGCACTGAGAGTCAGTGTTTGAAGTGCGCAAGTAGGTAAAATGGATTTAACATGAGAGTCAATGAGAGAGATCTGGGGCTATTACCATTTTGCCCCAAAGAGGGGCGGGGCCATGATTTGAAGCACCATTTTTGCCTGACTGTTGCCTGATTCGAGAATGATATTCAGAGGTAGATCAGACGGTCTAGTGGTAGAATCCGACAGAAAAAATATTTCCATCTGCCCAAACACTGGAGAAAGTATTTTGACTATTTTATATACAAAATTACTCCACTGATGTACGGCAAAAAGAGAACCCAATATAGTTCCACCCAAAAGTCTCTGACTTAAAATGCTGTCAGCGTCCTGCCGTCAAGCTTGAGTTTGATGACTGCCACTGCCACAGTCCTGTGTTGCAATGTAATTCCATCTACTCTGATAAATACCATGGCTTCTTCATTAATGCTTGCTTTCAAACACGAGCATGGAACCAATCAAACTAAGGCCGCGGATTTTTTGCATGAGTCAACACTGAACATTTTGAAAAAAAAAAGGAATTTCCTCCTGGTGTCACGCATTAGACATCGGTTGACGAGGGAGGTTGTTCTGTCTGTCTGTCGTGACGCACTGAGAGTGCAAATTTGATTGCTCTCAGTGCCGGTCAGATATTTAGGTGTATAAAACGCGACCACGGACGTAGCGTTGGCAGCAGAAGAGTGAGTGAGGAAAACAAGACCTCAAAAATTAGAGGTTCTTTTCGGCAGAGGAGCACCGGCGGACTGCATTTCAGAACCTTGGAGAGCTCTCTCTCGCAGATCACTCCATCTGGGAACCAACGTCTTACCTGAACACGTATGTGAGATTTTTATTGAGATAGCGGCATTTTATTAAAACCGTTGTGAATTCCAAGATATTCCCAGATATGGTTTCCTATATAGATTACTTTAAAAAAGATATTCCTTAGTCTTTTCTTTCGTCGCCTGTTTGTTCGGCTTATCAGAAAAGTTACCAGATTTATTTCAGTGCTGTTTTCCCTCCGCCCGTTTAGCGCAACTATGAGACAAATAAGCGGCTGTCAACCTTTGGTGCTGGTAGTACTACTGAGCGCACTGAGCTGCAAGTCTTTGGGTCTTCCCGCTATCTCCACGTACTCAGCGATGAGGTACATTTCGATCTACACGCATTGTGATACACTTGTCGTTTCATTTTTGGGGTGTTTTCTAGTATGCTCCGAAATTAAACTCAATGCAAGTCTGTAGAGGTGTTAGTTGTGGTTCGTCAACAAATCTGTGAGGAGATGGTGTGAGCGTATCGCCTGACGTCCGAGTCCATGCGTTTCTTTGTTTAGATCAGAGGACCTTGACGGAGATGGGGGTGACAGCGACCTCTCCAGCAGTCCGTCTGCACAAGACTTCGAGAACTATAAACTACTTTATGAGATCGCGAACACTATGGCAAGGTATGAATGCATGGCACACAGTTTATTACATTTGATTGTTTTATTGTGTGATTACAGTTAAATCACCATTAAAATGAAATGTTTTTTAAAGGATATGTGATCGTACATGTCAATGTAATTAGGATCAAACTATTTCTAGACCAAGAAGACATGCCGATGGTCTCTTCACTAGTGGCTACAGCAAGCTACTCGGTCAGCTTTCAGCCAAAGAATACCTGGACTCCTTGATTGGGAAGCGAATTAGGTGACGTTTCATTCTAATCGGTGGAAATCAGTCTAATAGAACACAAACCACCGGCACAAATATCATAACAACAATGACTTGCATCACCATATGTTCATTAGTGTTTGTTCTCAAATGTGAACTCATTGGTTCTAACTGGCATGTGTTCTATGATGTTATCCTTATAGTGATGACCTCGATGATGATCAATTATCAATAGTAAAGCGTCACTCGGACGCGGTGTTTACCGACAACTACAGCCGCTACCGCAAACAAATGGCAGTGAAGAAGTTCCTAAACTCTGTCTTGGCGGGGAAAAGGAGGTATGTTTTTTTCCCGAGGCTTTGGCTATTTAGTAAGCAAAAAACTGACCTGGGTGTCCGAGTTTAGAAAGCAGACTAACACGACTGGTTCAAATTGGTTTGCCAATCTTGCGGTGCGTGTTTGAACATGGATTCATGGAAGGAATTCTTTATCTATGGATTTTGTAATCAGTCTTATATATCAGGGACGAATGTTAACCAGTCAATGCGTGCATCTCCCAATGGTATATGTTATCTGACCAGATTCATAAAATTACACTCTTAAAGTCACTTTAAACAAAAAATCAAAGAGAAGTCTTAAGTGTCTGACGGCCACTAATGTTCTGACTGCAGATATGCTAATGACATGCTGCCTGATCTTATCTTATTTGTCCTTTTCCCCTCCAGTCCCCAGGACGCCCTTTCTATACCCGAGGAGGCAATCATATGATGCCACAGCTTCTTAAGCCATCGTTCCTAAGTAGGTGTGGGTGTATTACACATCATTACTGTCTTATCTCATTAGTCTTATAACTTTATGTATCAGCATGTGCGATTTACAATGCTGTCGCCTTAGTTATTCTATGTGACTGTGTACAGTAAAATGTATTAAGACAGAAAATGACCTAAAGCTAGTGTCGATCAATTTAGGGTACAAGAAATACGTGCCCTTTTACCTGGACCCTTGGGTGACAATGCTCGCAGCGCACTCGCTCTTAAAACACAACCTGAACCATGCAATAATCAAAACAAATTATATTTCAACAAAATAGAACCATAGAGGACAGGGTGCATAATAGATGCCGTGCGCAACAGTGATTGAGCATTAGATTATGTTCAGATTAACTAATGCTGTAAGGCTGATGATGGTCATAGGCAGTGCGTAATGGCGCATGCCACATGACGTATGACATTTGCCTAATGTGCCCAAATCCAGATCCTCGGTCGGTGCTTTGTTGTTTTGTAACGAGTTGAACACATCCATGACCTTCTTGCCTTTTCTTTTCCAGACATCGTGATGCATAACAACGGTTTTATTCTTCACCAAGACGTGCCCTCAGCCGGATGCCAAACCTAAAGTTTACAGATGACATTGCCAACCTTGTACATACACGCAACAAGCAACACTATGCCAACTACAACTAAGTAAACTCTGTTATATCTAGCAAAACATTGGGAGGAGCAGAAGAAATCATATTTATATAAATATTTATTTATTTATTTAACGGGTGGTGTTTGTAGAACAGTGGTTAGCTTCGCAACCCTACGAGCAGTCGACCTGGGCCGATCTGCGGCCACTGTAGGTTGCCTATGTTAGCCGTCAGCTAAGTACCAGACCTTTAACCTTTACAAAAACATGCAGTATCTATCCAAATATTGTTATACATCTACAAAGAGTAACGCATTGTATCAGATATCCATGGAAATGTATCATACACTACATTAGAGACTACATGCGTATGGACATCAGACAGAACGAGAAAATAGTGCAGAGAAAAAAAACATAAAAATAATAAAGCAATGGATTCGAATGACGTTTTTGACTAAAGTATTTTGACCACAGTGAAAATTCTTACATGATGGTGTGGAGTTTGTTGATGAACGTTGATTTAACGTGTACAGCTAATAAAGTGAACAACAAACATAACTGGATACATGCACGGTCACTGCTCTACAATCCTTGAAAGGAGCCACTGGCTCAGACACACACTCAGCCGGACCAATGGAATTTTCCATTTTCAAGACAGAGCTGCAGGTGACAGCTGGGGGGGGGGAGTTGTGTGGTAAACTTTACTGGGTGACTTGAGGAAATGGCAGCTGTATCAGTCGTATGTCAAGAAAGCCCTCGGGAGTCTCTGTAACGAGCTCGTGGGTCTGTGCGCACGGCACGTCTCTGACATTTACCTGTGGTGTGCGCCAAACAGTAATTTGAGTGCCATACTCATAGACCTGCAGCAACTTCACGTTCTTGTTAGATGGGGCTGTTAAAATATTTCTGAAGTCGCATATTTCTGCAAATGGTGATGGAATGGTGACACTAATAGCAACCTGAACTATGAATTTATTGCTCTGATGAATTGATACTTTTGTCATTGGTTTCCTTGCCATTTCTGCATTTCTGCACAGAGGCATCCCAAATTACAGCTGCAGGACGATATTACAGTGGAACTACATCATATCATCCAGCAGAGGGCGCCCGCGACCACTGAATATGTCTCTCCAGTTGGTGAGCGCAGGTCCGCCCACAGAAATGGCGGGGCCCCTGAAAAGGGCCAGTGAAATGGCTCACCGCAACAGGCGCTCACAGACTCACACAAACACACACACACACACACTAAAAAAGACTAGAAATTGAATGTTTATTTTTCATTGAATGTTTATATAAAGTTGCACTGGGTGCCTTTAATGAGAAATGGACATGTTCAAATAGTAAATGAGATCCCTGAATGTTTCCTGTCATCGAGGCTGCCCCATCCGTTGTCACACCAACACACTTTGACCAGGAGAGCTGACTGAGTTAAAGTATGTGTCCATTGCAGAAAAAAATCTCTGCTGCCTGCAGTGGTAAATGTTGGCAAATCTGAATTAATTAAGAACTGCTCTTCAGTCATCATTCCGCACATACCGCACGTAAACCAAGAGAATGGCCTGGGCCTCGTTTCCCGATAACGATGTATCTTAACGTTCTACGTGGATTTTCGCGACATCGTTGACGGCCGAACTCTTTCTACTTACGAGGGTTTCCCAACCATCAACTTAAAGTCAGGTGCACGAGCGCAACTTGCACGAGTTCTTAAGTAGCTCTTAGGAGCTGTTTACGTCAGGTTAACCTGTTTACGTTAATTGCTGTGAAATTAGCTAGCCTATGCATGCATCGAACGTGCAATGTGCACTAAATTCGGGGCGGGGATAGTAACGCCATCTCCAGCAGAGAAGCCTATTTAAACTGTGTTCCCATTGTAAGGACATTTATTACGATCTGTCTGAGAGTGGGCTGTCAAAGCTAGCATCATCGAAGTCATACAGTACAGTAGGCTACATACATTCAATAAAATTAACCTACATTTGAGTCCAACTGCATGACCATTCTTGCCCACACTTACCCTTACAATAAAGACGTGATCCTATTTCAACCATAACTTCATTTTAAATAATGTCTTTCTTTATGACATTTAGTTTATAGTTTAGACAGCAACGTTGACATCTACAGTATATTCAACTGCATCCACTACATAATCTCAAACTTTATTTGTTGGTAACTCTCCAAAAAGGCTACCATTAACACATTTCTTAATGAAAAGGAAACATGCATCACAATAATACTTCAGTGTAACCTGTACCTATGTGGAGTGCAAATATGTCTTGCCATTACACTACCCAACAGCCCTACGTCTGCTAACACTACAGAATGCATAATTCCTACGGGCACTGCACTAGTTTTGTATAGCCTAATCTTTATTTTCAAATACTCAATATTCTTTATTTCTATTTTGATGGGAATAGGCAGGTGAAACAATGACATTCTCATGATGTGCTATACACAGAAACATCGTTTGGATTTCTTCTACAATAGGCCGAACGACACCCCTGGATAAGGTGTCGAGGGGTTTGAAGCGTACGTCATGCGTGACTGTATGAGCTATGAAACTAGCGATTTAAAAAAAAGTTTCAATGAAGAACATTGCAAATATATATGTATACAACCATCTAGCTAGAAGCTACCATATAAGCCAATGGAGTGGTGGCATAAGCGCTAAATGAGCCATCAAACTACTGTTTGAAAGCTTCAGTCAAGACCTAAATACTCTGCATTGGTCGCGTAGCACATTTCCGATCAAACCGAGTCATTATAAACATATAAAAAGTTGTGTAGATAGCTTTATTCATGTAAAATATTCCTCGCTTCAAGTAGCCATGCTTTTTTTTTTTTAATTCCCGTTTCTGCCGAACGACGCCCCTGGTGGATTAAATCGCTAAGTGTGAAGTTACTACTGGTCCTGACCACACGTAGAATTCCTCTCAATGAAAGATACTAGTGATGGGAAGTTCGGATCATTTTACCGACTCGAATCTTTGAATCTCGTTCAGTAAAATGAACGAATCTTTTTTCGAGTCATTCGTTCATTTGAAGGGGGGGGGGGGGGGGGGGGGGGGGTTGCTACTCAACATTTTTAAATTTTATAGCCAATTCACTGGCGTAAATACGTCCACTACAAACACGTATCATATTTTCTTGGAGGTTACTACATGTAAACCAGCAGATACTAATTCCTGCATTCAAATAATATATTATGAAAGTTTGGATGAAATGGTCATTTATTATCACATACGCATTTAATTATCACGGCAAACAATTACGCTGCACTGAACTGTAAGTAAAGTTTTAAAAAGTTAAAATAACTAAACCTGTAATTATTTCTTGTGAACGAATATCATTCACGTCTTACTAAACATGGACACTCGAAAGTGTACGAGGTTAATAAGTCCTTTCTGTTTCCTCTTCTGAGCCTATGCAGGTTACGTGAAAAAATATCCAGAGCCCCGTATCCGAAGACCCAGTCAAAATGAACGAAACATTTCGGTTTTCTCTAGCTTCCCATGCTGAGCCTATGCAGATCATGTGAAAAATGATACAAATACTTGTATCCGGCAGATGACCTAATCGTTCACCTCCCGACCGTCTTTGGATCAACGTTTCGTTCATCTGCCGGATATCGGTCTATCGTTCAATGATTCGTTCTTTTGCCAAACGTGTCTTTCGTTCAATGATTCGTTCTTTTGACAACCGTGTCTTTGGATCTATGATTCGTTGATCTGCCGGATATGGGTATTTCGTTCAATGATTCGTTCTTTTGCCGGATATCGGTCTTTCGTTCAATGATTCGTTCTTTTGACAACCGTGTCTTTGGATCTATGAAATCGTTGATCTGCCGGATATGGGTATTTCGTTCAATGATTCGTTCTTTTGCCGGATATCGGTCTTTCGTTCAATGATTCGTTCTTTTCACAACCGTGTCTTTGGATCTATGATTCGTTCATCTGCCGGATATGGATCGTTGGATCCTTTTCCACGTGACCTGCATAGGCTCAGTACAGTCAGCTAGAGGAAACAGAAATGATTCGTTCTTTTTCCGACTGGGTCTCTCGGATACGGGTCTTTGGATCATTTTTACGTGACCTGCATTCAACAAATCATTTCTGTTTCCTTGGCTTAGCCAATGCAACAGTCCCAGTTGTCTCGATGCGCGGTCATGAACGAGAAAAAGAACGAATCTTTTTTTGAGAGGACTCGTTACTCTCGAGTCGTTGTAAGGATTCGTTCAAAATGAACGAATCGTTCACGAACGACACATCACTAAAAGATACACTTAAGCTAAGTGTGGCGTTGGGAAACCCGTCTGCAACGTAGGAATCCTCTTACGAGCGATTTCAAGTGCTTTTTAGGCTAAGTGCGCGTTCGGGAAACTGGGCCATGGCTAGGCTAGCCACGTCTGTGGATTCACCGAGTTTTAAGGCGATATACTCAAAAGCGCAGAGACGTTCAGTGACCTGCTGCTCAACATCATTTGACATGTCACATATCCTCACATGAACAGTGTCGTTTGTCACGGGAATTGTCTTTAAGTTCGCTGCTTCTTTTTCACCTATGAGTGCAGTGCACAACGATGGCAACTTCTGCAACCGTATGGGACGTTTTGCTCTGAGCTAGCCGGTAGGAGACCAGATAGGATGCACGCAGTGCCTGCTCCTTAACAGTGATGGCACGTTAAAATGTTTTTTTTTTTTTGGGGGGGGGGGGGGGGGGGGGGGGGGATGCCTCGAGGTTTTGGCCCATACATTTAAAAAAAAGTCTTTATCTTTATAGTTGGCCTGCTTTGTTTCAAAATGTATCTGCAATTTCGAAGGCTTCAGGCTTTCATTAGCCAGTATTTCGTTGCATAGCACACACAACGGCGGGTACTCACCATTCTTCACGCAATACGTAAATCCATATTTCAGAAATACCGGGTCACACGCCTGTAAAACTCCCTCTTTGGTTCTTAAGAAGAAGTCGTATCTGAGCTGGTACTCGTTTTACACGAAGATACTCTGTTGACTTTTTGCCTGCACTAGTCGCCTATAGACATTCTCCGGTCATGTCAGAGCGTGTTATCGCGCAATACATGTTGCATACATTTGAAATATCTTATATGCAAATTTGATTGGCTGAATGTTCAAACATGTTATCGTTAGATAGGCCTCCATGCAAAACCATTACCGGCTTATGTAGTTTAATGCCAGAACTGGCAATTAAAAAAAAGCTTTTATTTCATACATTTCGCGTCAGCATCAGATTTTTTTGACTTACATAAGGGTGATGAACACTGGTCGGTAGGGCCCCCTAAGAATTTCTGCCTAGGGCCCTCACACTCCCTAGAATCGCCCCTGCACACACACACACACACACACACACACACACACACACACACCACACACACACACACACACACACACACACACACACACACACACAGTGGAATACATTTCTTTGAACATATCAGAGCCACTTTATTTCAGTAAATTGGCTGATTAGTAAAATGTTTATTTGTATTGTTTAAAAAAAAAGAGTATTTTGATTTAAAATACAATTGAGTTATCATTGCTTATATTGTATTGCTGGCCTTCATAGACCACGGGTCCCCCCTAGCTGGGCCCCAGAAAGCCCCCCCACCCCCCTTCATGGATGTGCCTTTGTGAGCTGCACAAACATAAAAGCCATCAGACCTCTGATAACATGTCAACAGTTTTCAATAATTCTTCCTGTAAGGCTATCAGTTGATACAAACAGATCTAAAACATCTAAACCCTTTCAACGTGTAAATGTAAAGGTGTGAAGGTCACTGTCACTGAAGGTCACTGAAGGTCACACATCTTTGGTGACCTTTTAGCTAATATCAGTTAGTATGTAGAGCATTAATTGCATGATTTTGCAGAATACATTTATGAAGTAACTCATTATATTGGCCACAGACCACACCAAGTTAATTTCCTGTGTGTCTGAATATACTTGGCCATTAAAATAATTCTGATCAGAGGGAGAGAGAGAGAGAGAGGGAGAGATAGAGATAGAGATGGAGAGGGAGAGAAAGAGAAAGAGAGGGAGAGGGGGGGAGAGAGAGAGAGCTACTTAGCCCACATTAGCTGGAGAGGAACTAGCCTGGATTTGCCAGACTCATGTCACACCAGGACCATGTCTATTCCACAAACAGCAGCTTTTTTTGGGGAGAAAATGCAACTCCCTCTGTGTCCCTCTCCCACTAATTACACACTCTGCCTGAAAACAAAAGCAGTGGCCTAGTTTTGGGGTCACTTTCTGCCAAACAGCACAATGTCCATCCACTAAAGGAACGATCCATGAGAGTGTACCAAAACGCATTGACTGACTCAGACAGCCACAGACCTACATCACTTCCCTAAGCCCGACTTCATTGGCACAACGTTCACAACTGGATCTGTGTGCCACTGTTGCAAATTGCTTGAAGGTTATGAGAATGTTTGACTTGTAGAAGCGGCTGAACTGTAATACATTTCATGATTCAATGCAGCCTCTGTCAAACAAGCTTCCCCGAGGTCGCTTCAACAGAATAACTTTTATTGTTGCTTTTTAATATGTCACAATGAAACTTTCAAACGGAGAGTTGCTGTTGCCATGTTAGCTGCTCATGTCATCCGTGAGACACAACTGCTGAGTAAGTCACCACGAGTCTTGTGATGTTGAGGAAGAACCCCACAGACAAAGACCATGTTTGACATAAATATTTTACTTCCTGTTTCCTTTTTAACCCTAACCCTAACTTAACCCCACACCCTGTGTGTTTGTTATGGTTTCTGGGGCCAGGCGTGAAGCTGTTTTGATGGGGCAGGGAACTAATGATGACCACAGACAAACGATGGAAGGATCATTTACACTTTCAAAGCACTGAGAGAATGAGGGAGAGAGAGAGAGAGTGAGAGACAGAGATAGACAGAGAGAGAGAGAGTGACAGAGAGAGAGAGAGAGAGGGAGAGACAGAGATAGACAGAGAGAGAGAGAGAGAGAGAGAGAGAGAGACAGAGAGAGAGAGAGAGAGAGAGGAGTTTTAAAAGTCCATTAAGCTGTGTTCAGGCTATAGATTTCTGTTAGTACTCAGTCAAAGCTTGCTGTTTTCTTTTTTCTTTCTCTCCACACAGAGTGGGACAGCACGTCCAGTCAGGGAGGACAACTGGACAGCTCTGTCCCAGGTTTCAGGCAGCTCTGTCCCAGGTTTCAGGCAGCTCTGTCCCAGGCTCGAGGCAGCTCTGTCCCAGGCTCGAGGCAGCTCTGTCCCAGGTTTCAGGCAGCTCTGTCCCAGGCTCGAGGCAGCTCTGTCCCAGGCTCGAGGCAGCTCTGTCACAGGCTCGAGGCAGCTCTGTCACAGGCTCGAGGCAGCTCTGTCCCAGGCTCGAGGCAGCTCTCCCCCAGGCTCGAGGCAGCTCTCCCCCAGGCTCGAGGCAGCTCTGTCCCAGGCTCGAGGCAGCTCTGTCCCAGGCTCGAGGCAGCTCTGTCCCAGGCTCGAGGCAGCTCTGTCACAGGCTCGAGGCAACTCTGTCACAGGCTCAAGGCAGCTTTATCCCAGGCTCGAGGCAGCTCTGTCCCAGTCAACAAGAGCAATCATTTCTAAGTTTGATGCCTGTGACAGAGATGAACACATCTCAAAGGTTCCAGGTAAACCCATCCCACAGGTTCCAGGTAAACCCATCCCACATGTACCAGATGAACCCATCCCACAGGTTCCAGGTAAACCCATCCCACAGGTTCCAGGTAAACCCATCCCACAGGTTCCAGGTAAACCCATCCCACAGGTACCCTGTGAACCCATCCCACAGGCCGGTGAACAGAGTAAACCCGGCCCAGAGTCCTGCTCAGACCCCTGCTCCCCTGAATCAGTTGCTGTCACAGCGATGGCTGCGTAGGAGAAGAGTGAAGAGACGGAGTGTGACAGGGCCTAAGCACACAAGGCAATTAAAAGAAGATGTGTGGAATGACTAATCGTTTAAAAATAGCTTGGAACAAATTAAGAAAGGGGAAACCCAGCAGCATTCTTGGACCCCCCCACCCCCTGCCCCATCCCCGACTCCCTTCTGCACCCACCCCCCCCCCCCAAGAGCCTGCAGCCAGAGGAAGGGAGGTGTGAGGTCTTCACTTCCTCTCCTGTCACTGCATTGTCTGTCAGGGGACACCAGGGCGTAGAGGGCACCAGGTTAATTGTAGGAAAACACAAACGCACGTGTGCACACACGAACACACGCGCACAGACAGCCACACACACACGCAGAGACACACACAGCCGCATGTACAGACATCCACATGCTTAGACAGGCACACACACACACACACACACACACACATACACACACACACACACACACACATAGACAGACACACACATACACAACCACACATACTGCTACACCCCCTCACCTCAACAACATTCAACCCCTGCTCCTGCTGCTGGAGAGGGCCAGGTTATCAGTACAGTCTGACTGTCCGTGTACTTTAGCAGCATGCCAAAACTAAGTTCAAAAGTCCACAGGAACGCAGCCACCGCCGCTGGCCTCGGCCTCCTCCTTCTCCTCCTCCACCGCCTCCTCCTCCTCCTCCAGCTCCAGCTCCCCCTCCTCCTCCTCCTCCTACTCCTCCTACTCCTCCTCCTCCTCCTCCTCCTCCTCCTCCAGCTCCAGCTCCAGCTCCCCCTCCTCCTCCTCCTCCTACTCCTCCTCCTCCTCCTCCTCCAGCTCCAGCTCCCCCTCCTCCTCCTCCTGTTTTATGGGTGTGTGCCTGAGTGGCTGACTGGCTGGTAGGGCAGTTAGTGTCTAACAGGAAGGGAAAAGGCTGTAGAGGGCTGAGCTGCAATGAAGGTGGCAAAGTTTACAAGGCCAAAGTGTACCCGGAAAAGGAGAGGCAGATATGAGATAGAGAGATGGATAGACAGATAGATAGCTATAGTGAGATTAAGTGTATGAGAAAGGATAGACCGATAGCTGGATATATAGATAGATAGATAGATAGATAGATAGATAGATAGATAGATAGATAGATAGATAGATAGATAGATAGATAAATAGATAGATAGATAGATAGATAGATAGATAGATAGATAGATAGATAGATAGATAGATAGTGAGATTGAGTGTGTGAGAGAGAGACAATGAGTCAGAGGAGTTGTTGCTGTCGCATCTTTTCAGTGTATCTGATTCACTGCTTTATGAAATATTCTGTATCTATGGTTACATAGGTTACTGCTGCCGGAATGCCTTGACAGTAGAGACAAACATACAGTATTAGTGTCATGTCACTTAAGGACAATTTGAGATTCATATGATTTTCAGAGGGAGAGAGAGATTGGAGAAGAGAGGAAATTGAGATAAATGTGGTGGTGGAAAAAAGAAGAAGCAGAAAGACTGGAGGACTGACAGAGAGGAAAAGAGCGAGGATCAGAGGAAGAGGCCACACAGGGTCAATACTCTGTGCAGGGTGTGAAGAGTGTGAGGTCATATATTATCATATTGTGCAAATATCTACTGTGCAAATGTTTCTCAACACAGTTATTTGTTATTTCATGCATTAATGTGCCATTAAAAATAGGCCTATCACATTCAGAATCTCAAACATTCTTTATTTTTTTCCCTTACTGTACTAAATCATAAACTGGCCATACTATGTCATCAGAGATAAAGGAAACATGCAACATTTAAATACTGGCTTCTCAATTTTTAAACACATTTTGTCAGTGATACATATTGTCAGTGAAAAATATGTTCAGAATCAGATGGTACAGTATATATATTTTAAAGTGTCTGTTTTGTTGTTTTTGTCATATTGTCTTTGCTTTAGTGCGGTCAGTTGTTTTCGTTATTGTTATAAAAGTAACTTGTGTTTAAATGTATTACCATGTACTAACCCAGTTGTGAATTTCTGTTTCTTTTCAAGTACATTTGACAGTTTATGACGCATATCTAGTCCGGGTACCAAGCTGATTTTCTTCCGAATCCGTTTTACAGTGTGTGTGACAAGGAAAACAGTACACTTTCACAAACTCCTCACCATCATCTTTCACAATCTTTAACCATGACATTGAAAAGTTCTCCCACTCCAAAGGAAACCACAAACCTGTTCTCCCACTTCTCACTAAACCTCGAAGTTCTTTGGTAAATGACAACATTGGAAGGGACCTGCTTCAAGGGTAATTTGCTATTGTCTGTTCATTTTGTTTTTCCGCTTCAGAGTCGAATGCGTTTGATTACATTCTGTCCAAATTTGGTCCAGTGCGATGTGAAGCTGGGTACTTCTAAATAGTATTAAGTCTTGCCTACAGTGTGGCACACCAGCTGATGAGCTTCTGGCCTCTAAAGGATCTAGCTTTAACTAAAGACAGGAGCTTTGCTAAGAGTTGAAAACATTCAGGGCATCCCCCACACTGTAAAAAAACAATCTAATTTTACAGTTAATAACTCTACATTTTTACAGTGGTTTTCTGTTTTATGAAATTGTATACAAAACTACGTATAATAATGGAGGTTAACTATAAATTAAAAACACGACTGCTATTTTAAGGATAATGCCAATAATGACAAATTACATGGATTTCTATTTTTTTTACAGAAAATAACTGTATTATTTATACATAATTTTTCCATTTTTCTAAAATACATGCAAATGTAAATAAAATTACACTGATAATCTGAAATTGAATATGTAGCTCATTATATTAAGGTTTATGTACATACTAACAATTTATCATGTTTCTATGTAAATTTACAGTGAATTCCTCAAAAATTCAGCAAACCCATTTTCATTAACCTGTTAGAACCTTGATGTTTTTTGGCAAATTCTACCTAAAATTCCATGCCCAAATGTAAAGGCCTACTTTTGAGTCTTAAGTATAGTATGATGGCAAATTTCAATTTGATGTTACAAAAGTGCCCCTCAAGCTATGATAAAATACCTTTAGAGTACCATATATGTTATCTCAAATTTTAGAAAGATGTTGATAACCTTCCCAAAATATAGGCGCCCCCTAATTCTTTTTCCTTTTGCATCTAGATTACTGTGGATTTAAGTGGGAAAATGAATTGAAATGGCCAGTTATGTCATAAAATTGTGTGCCCCCAAGGGTATGCCATCACCTGAACAAATGGAACTGATATCTCATCCCAATCAAAAGTTAGAAGATAAATAATCGGTGATCTCTCCATATACTCTTCTGTGACTTTTGCTGCTTTCTGATTCTACCAGACTCTATTTCAATCTTCTCGTCATCCAACGGTTGAAGCTCTTTCAATGCTGCTGTTACCCCATAAAAACAATCTTTTTGGGGGCTGATTCACTGTTTTATTTTTAGAAGCCATGATGATGTAGAATAAATGTGTTTCGTTGTACAACTGCATTTCGTTATAGAACTGTCTAAAACTTGCGTGGCTAAACGGCAAAACAAATGCACGTGAATTACTGATTACATCCCACCTTCTCTGTTGTGCACTCGGATATCTTTGCATCTCATTGGTCTACAGTCATGATTGACACATGTGTGGACCAGTCAAGGAAAGTATTAGTTTATGTTTTTCACGCACAGACTTAGCAGAGTTTACCATAGCAACCATGGACATATGATAGCAACAAAATAGTCTTGGGTGCGCGCATTGTGTCAGACTGACAGGTCAGTCAACCTATGATATTAGTTACAGGTTCCCGTATCTTGCTGGCTGATTGGGTTATCCTGATAAGATAAGACTCTGTAAAAGGTCGGGATAGCCTTCACGCTTAGAGCAAGATGTTACTCATAAGAGGACTCAGGAGGTTGAAGATGTTAGAAAGATGGGTATTTTTATTAACCCAAATAAGGCACAAAGGCAGTTAAAACACTGACAATACTAAATCAATATAAAAAATACAGTTTTCACTAAGGACAAATGCATGAAGCCACCAACAAATAAGCAATTCACATAAGACCACATGTATAAAAAGGACCATTAACTGGTCAGTGAGAGTCCTTATTAAACACGATCACTCTCACTACGAAACAAAACAAAAGCAAATAAAAGGACCAAGGTAACTAGCCCATCGTGAGAGCTCCAAGGACTTACGTCCTATTAAACTGGCAACTTTCCTGAACAAAGAACAAAGGTAAGTTTAAGTAGCCTTGACAAGCACCTTGAATTGGCTCATACCAATCATTGATTTCAGGTGTGTCAATCAGCAAGGCACCAACACCTGTGGCTCACAGCAGCCATACCTAAACAATCAAACTCCCAATCAACTAGGAAACACAGACTACACATGGTAGCAATTAGGCTTGGTGCCGGCATAGCCGACACATAATAAAGCAGCCAAATCTCATTAAACATAAACTCCATATATCGCGCCATCTTCACAACACAAACTTAGACACTAAACACCGGTTGACAAACGGTATGAAATATGACAATATGATTATTGTTAAACTAAATAAATAAACAGAGACAAGACATTGAATGTGTGCTGATTTTAACTGAACAAAGACATGAACATCAAACATGTAACACACACACACACCAAAACACCTTCACCCAGTCCACAAAAGCAGCAGCCTACAGGCTGCAGTGGTGGGTCACACAGGTGCCCCGTCACAGACTCACTTAGTTCATTCGGTTAAAATCAAGCCACCCCTGAACTAAACACCACTATACATATTTGGGACCCATTCTAACGGCATCGGCAAGCCTGGTCTAGTCACACAAGAGCATTGTCCAAATTCCCTAATGCTGAATGGGCACTAAATCCAACAGACCCACTCCAAAATCTTGTGGAAAGACTTCCTATAAGAGAGGCAACTGTTATAGAGTAGTTTTGGAATGAGATGTGCGTGAAACTCATATATGTGTGATGATCATGTGTCCCAATACTTTTGACCTGACCTAACCTTGGATCTGGCTGGCCCAGAGCAATGCGGAACAATAAAGACGAGACAAGGGGGAAATTACTTTGCAAAGGACTGACTCACTCCATGTAGTTTAATATGAGTCTGAAGTCAAATGTTTTAACTTTTGTGGGTAGAGGCTATTGTGATCATAGATATCTATAATAAAGGCTAGATATCCTGCCTGTGTTTCTGGCCGACGGAGTCGAATGTCCGCACATTTCGGCCATTTTGACGACAGTATAGATCACTCCCCCTTAACATTGTGTTGGTAGTGGTACTTTTTAAATAACCAGAACTTGCTCAATTTTCAACCGATTTTCAAACGGGTTGGTTTGTTATAAACGTAAGATATTTCTTTTGGCACTACATACTTATGAAGAATTATAAACATGGGTTTTCATATGAAAATAACATTGACAGGTTTCTGACAGGTCTCGTTTCAAAGGAGTGTTCAATAGAGCAGGTTGCACAAAATGCTGGCATCTTCATTGGCAATAAATTCAGCAATTTCCTCTTGAAATCATAATGTAAGATGTTTAACAAACCAACCCGATTGGAAATCATGTGCAACTTCAGTTTATGTGCAACTTAAGTTATATTGAAAAGAAAGAACAATTACTCGCCAATTGATGTAAAATCACTGATACACAATAGCCGTGATACACAATTAAGCTGCACATTTCAACATGTTCAAGCATCCAGAATTATTACCAAGGTAATGACGATTGTAAATCAAGTCATTTGTAAATCCGTCAAAATTTCCGCGAGATTAGAGTGTAAACGATTGTGAAGATCACTGACGTTACCGAACGTACCACTGATCCCTACCGGAAGCATACTGTCCTCAAAATGGCCTCCTGTGCGGACATTCAAGAGTCCGCCATAATCCATCTAGCCTTTATCTAAGATATCTATGATTGTGATGTTCCTGCTGAGCTCCGCTCCGGCCACGCCCCCTTCAATCACACAAGCACATACACCTGTTTCACTCTCACTCATGCTCTCAGCTGCATGTCATCAGTATCATTCACCATCCCAGCTGCACTGCATTCAGGTCCCAAATCACATGATCACACACACCTGATTCACTCCTATATATAACCTGCACTCCCCTCACTCCGTGTTTGGTCTCGTCGCTACAAGGGTGAAACCTTTGCCCAAGTCTTCTAGCTCTGTGGCACACTCTACGTCCCTGGGATTCCGCCTTCCGGCCACCGGCAACTACAACCCCATTGTCAGCTGGCTTCCAGCCCAGCAAGCTCTCTGTCCGTGGGCGTCCAGCCCCGCAAGCTCCCTGTCTGCTGGCTTCCGAGTCAGCCATTTCGGTGCCGGCAGACTTTTAGGACTGCATTATCCAGAGTGCCGTGCATACGGCACCGGGAGTAATGTGACTGTCTTGTCCGGCCTGTAGCCGTGTACCTCTGTTCTTTGCCCTTGCGCACAGTAGCCAGAGTGAGACTCTGTGCGATCTTTAGTTCATGTTCCTAGATCTTTGTGTTAGAACTCTGTCTGTTAACCCTTTCACTGATTTGTATACTCTGTGTCCTGTTCCCCGTCTGTACTCCATCAATAAACTCTGCATCACCTGAAACTCTTCAATCACAAACCCTGCAAGTCAATGTTTGAAATAATTGTCTTTCAAAATAAAACCATCATTTTACAATCTTGAGCATGTGTCAGCACTTTATTGAATGTGTTTGATCATAAAAATGTAGGAGCAATCTGGAAAATGACAGTTTCTCTGCTAAATGTGAATTGCCGTCACTTAATTGAAGGTGTTTCATTGTAATAAATGAGGGAAAATCTGTAAAATACCAGTGCTTCTCTGCAAAACTGTTAGGGCTGCCACTTTATTGAAGGTGTTTAATCTTAATTAAAGAAGCCTGACTTAATGAATGGTGTTTGCTCGTTATAAATTAGGAAGAATCTGTAAAATAACAGTATTTTTTGCTGAACTTGTAGTACTGTCACTTTATTGAAAGTGTTCGATATTAATAATAAAAAAATCTGTAAAATAACAGTTTTTCTCTGCTGAACTGTTAGGGCTGCCACTTTATTGAAGATTTTTAATCTTAATTAAAGAAGCCTGACTTAATGAATGGTGTTTGTTCGTAATAAATTAGGAAGAATCTGTAAAATAACAGTTTTTCTCTGCTGAACTGTTAGGGCTGCCACTTTATTGAAGATTTTTAATCTTAATTAAAGTAGCCTGACTTAATGAATGGTGTTTGTTCGTAATAAATTAGGAAGAATCTGTAAAATAACAGCATTTTTTGCTAAACTTGTAGTACTGTCACCTTATTGAAAGTGTTCGATATTAATAATAGATACAAAAATCTGTTAAATAACAGTTTTTCTCTGCTGAACTGTTAGGGCTGCCACTTTATTGAAGGTTTTTAATCTTAAATATCGAGGAAAACATTGTAAAATAACAGTGTTTCTCTGCTATACTTTTAGTACCCTAACTTAATAAAAGGTGTTTGCTCGTAATAAATTAGGAAGAATCTGTACAATAAC
>NC_137920.1:28044365-28049365 GCF_963457725.1 Sprattus sprattus
CTATCCAAACACATGCTGCAGAGTCATGCCGTTATAATTACAGTAACTACCGCTATCAGTAAAGTCAATGATTTCTTGCAGCACTCTGATTATGAGCTGCATTCTCTCTGACATATATTTGGACCAAAGCTTCTGCTTAATACTGACACCATAACTATAATACAGTTTGAAATAAGATTACGATGATTTGATTTAATTAAACAACATCAATCTCCCTGAATTGACTGAATCCTAAAAATGTAGTGTTCCAAAACAAAATCCATTTTTTTTCTCTCAGTAAGACACAAAGTAAAATGTATTTAGACACCCAAACACAAAAGATCCCATAAAAAGGAATTTGTTTAGAAGATGTGTCTCTTTCTGGGACTAAGTGACTAATCAACCCCCTTTTATGTCCATGTGACTTGAAACCACAAAGAGATGGACAGAAAAATGAGAATGTCATGAAAATTCCTGTGGTTGCAGTAAACCGTGAAGAGATAACAAAATGTCCTGTATCTGCTGATTCTCCCAGGGTCACTTGTCGTGTAAACGGACCACATAGATATGTGGAGGACAGGAGGTGGGGGGGGGGGAAACTCTACATTGTATCTTTAAGAGGAACGGGAGGAAAAAAAATCTGACAGGAACATGCCAAAACAGACAAGAAATAATATATTGCGTAATAGAGAAAGTGCAACGCCAGCAACCATGACTTCTCTAACTGTTGACAGACAGAGAGTGAGAGAGAGAGAGAAGCGAGAGACTCTGAGAGAGGACTTACTTGTTGATCACTAGTTTGTTTGCCTGACCTACTGGACTGAGCACATGACTGAAAACAGTCTGCAGTGGGCTTTTGGGATCCGACTCGAGAACCCAAGGACAGAGACAGACAACTCAAGACAAGACTGGAGACAAACCCTAGAAGGATTTGGAGACTGGAGGACTAAGACACAACTACGATCTTCTAAGAAGCTTCTTTACTTTGTGCACCTGTGAACAGGTGAGGTCTGATTCAATGTAAATGGGCAGCTAGCAGGACAGTAAGGACTACAGGCACAGGACAAAGCTACTTGGTTGGAAAGGGTCTGGGTAGATTCCTTCAATGCTTATGACTCTAAACTGACCACCGTTCAAAGATCAGATAAGTCATAGATCTGTATTGTCGGGTGAGGTTGTCTACTGCTGGGTTGTCAGGTTTCCCTGCAAAAACTGTCACTGTCATGTTTGGAAGCACCGTACTAATATTCCTTCCAACTGTCATGTTCGGAAGCACCAGACTAATATTCCTTCCAACTGTCATGTTTGGAAGCACCAGACTAATATTCCTTCCAACTGTCATGTCCAGACTAGTATTCCTATGATCTGTGTCACAATTTGTTCCCTTCTTATTTGTTTTCCTCTGATCTGTTGACCTACTAATCTACTACTGGTTTTCCTAGTCAACACAGATGATATGCTGATCATTCCTTTGTTTGTTTGCTTGCTTCCATCTGTCTGGTTGGCCTGGCAACGGTTCGGGCGTCCATACACGGATACCCGGAAACACATCACGTTTTGGTGCCGGGAGCGGTGGAATGTAGCGAGGCATAATCATGAGGGGAACCTTAACACACTCCCTCTTTCGCAACGAGATGCTACATGCCCAAACCCATTGTTAGCCAGCCCAACACACAATGTCAGCAGTACTAATGGACTTACTCAAGGATATGCACCATGGTTAAAAGGACTGGTGGGTGGGTGAGAGATGCGGCAGGGTGGTCGGGGAGGAGGTGGTCGATATGTTACTCATAAAAGGATGTATTTTCCCATATCGTTTCTTTCAAACGTTCCTTTTTCCTCTTGGGGAAAGAAGCAACGTGCACCAAATGCATGTGATCTGGCACCATTACTTGCTGTTTCTTTCCCTCACAGCCAAACCTTTTGTAATCAGGAGCATTGATCACAGGACAAAACCCTGTCATCCCTTTTTCAGCTGCTATGTTTATTATGGCTAATACAAGTATTCAAGAATGTCCTAGTCAAGTAAATGGTTAACCAATTCACAGATTAGTTCACATTAGATTCATGACAAACTCTCTTTATCTTTGTTTCGTCCAATTTCATTGAATTGAATACACTCTTACGTCTTTGTGTACCTCTAAAGAAACAAAGACCCCACTGCCCCCTATGCACTTCACAGGAAAGCCTCATAGAGGACCTCACCCTCTTTTATTTATTCTACCCTATTATCTCTCCTCCTCCTTTCTCACATTATAGATGTCCTTCCGACATTAACCACTGTACACTTTGCAATGCCAGCAGGAATGGCATATGTATAGGCAGCGTCAGTGTGACCTAGGTAGTAATTAGGGACACTTAGATAACCTGCACTCTTTATCGACTCCAGAGGACCATCTGCATGTGTCTCTTTGTTTCTCCATCAACTTCATGCCCCCCCCCCCCCCCGCCCCCCTCCCCCATGAGTAATTGTATTTATGACTTATTGTATTTAGGGCAACAGCTCATTGGCTCAGTGTTAGGCATGCAATAGAATGGCTGGGTAAGATGTGTGAGATGTGAAGGTGAGGGCTGTGAAATACACCACGCTGCCTAAGTAAACGTGAGAGTTCACGTGCTTAGATGCCATGAATGCTGCTTTGAGCTGGTTTTGTAGTGACGGTGATGCATGTGGCGCGTCGCTGTGAAAGAGAGGGAACATGAGGAAGCAGGCGCCAAGGCCGTCGGGATGGGAGACTTCTACTCACACACACACACACACACACACACACACACACACACACACACACACACACACACACACACTTTTTTACTCTCTCTCTCGCTCTCTCTCTCTCTCTCTCTCTCTCTATCTCTCACTTTCAAACACACACACACACACATACTGTATATATACATATGCAACACAGTCAAGCCAAAACCACAGCACATCAGCCCCCAAGAAAGGGAACTGGACATTTGATCGAAAGTTGCAAAGCTTTAGTGAATTGTCACGTGCTGCCCTGTGGTCAAAGGAAGTTTCTATCAGGCACCTGAGTCACGATTTTTTTGTCAAAAATTCTTCATTTCCCTTTTTCAGGATGAGTGAAAAAAATGTAATGCGGTGTTGACTGTCTTGTCAGTTTTTATTGCTTCCTCTGGTGTTTCTGTCTTTCTGTCTGATGTTTACCTATTGAGCTAAAGAGACTTGAGTGAATTGAGTCTCTTGTTTACCTTTTGAGCTAAAGAGACTGCAGTGAATTGAGTCTGTTGTTTACCTTTTGAGCTAAAGAGACTGTAGTGAATTGAGTCTGTTGTTTACCTTTTGAGCTAAAGAGACTGTAGTGAATTGAGTCTCTTGTTTACCTTTTGAGCTAAAGAGACTGCAGTGAATTGAGTCTGTTGTTTACCTTTTGAGCTAAAGAGACTGTAGTGAATTGAGGATACCTAGCATGTAGCGCATGATTAGCAATGGCAGTGACACACAACACTAGACCCCTTCATTTTAGTTGAATCACAGGTCACAAGGAAGCAAACAAGCAAGTGAGCCCCTTCCAAAAAAAAAAAAGAAGAAGTGTGGTTGATTGTAACAATGGTTGGTAAATCTTCGGAAGGGCATCAAAGATCCACGTCAAATACCACGTCACCGATGTGGAGGTAATCACATTGGAAACAATAAAGTCCTCGTAATGATATCCGTCAGTCTGTCTCAGGACATTGTTTTTTAATTACAGGACCAGTTTCCACTCCTCTTCCTTAGTGAATGGGTAATCCATATGGGCGGTGGTTGGCAGCAGTTGAAAAGCCCCTAAAATTCCCCTTCTAGGCCCGCCTCCATCTCCACCCCGACTCTCATTCTGACTCAAGTATTCGGCCAAGGTTACCCCAGATCACCTCCGCATCTCTCAGAGGAGTCTGTCCTAAGGTGATTCAGCTCTGAAATGAATCCGGCCCTATCTGCTGCAGATTCAGTCCAAAATAAACAACGTATACGTTACCATAGTAACTGTACGTTACAGTGGAATCCTAGGAGCACCCAAAATCACTCCTGACATGAGAGCTCGGGTAAAACTAAATTGATTATGTCTTAGCCAAATTGGAAAAAAATCTGTAAACATGTACATTTTTATACATGCCATTTTAATATGAAGTGTCAAGCTCTTAACCACACATTTATCAGGCAAGTATTCTACATGACAAGTGTGATTCCTATATGTTTTTTACATACCTTTTTCATATGGGTAGTGTGCACTACATACAACATCTGAACTAAACAGTGTGCATATTATACTCACGACTACAGACTGGGTGGCTAAGTCTCTAGAGGTCTTCACGGCTTCTTTCACCTCCAATCATTTTTTTTTTTCTTCAAAATCCCTTCACCCTAATGTGATACACGGCAGTCAGGGATGAGATTAAATTAGGTCAGTTCTCTCTGGAGAGGAGGGGAATACTGTAGGAGTTTAGTGGATGAGCGCTGAGGGAGAATGTTCTGGAAAAAACTGCCATTGGCAACAAACCACAATTCTTTTAGACACATTACCAGCTGTGTCATACAAATCAGACACCATCATTTTAAAGAGAAATAAGACTATTTCCTATTTATATTTCATTGTAAATATTTTCCTGATTTTCTTCGTGTACATGACACCTTTTGAACTATAGCTGCGATGGTCGCAAAGGTCAACCAAGTAATTTGCTTTTAGGTCAAGTAAGGAATTTAGCTCCCGTTCATGTTTTTTGGCCAGTTTTGCAACCGTAAAAGGCATTGACTCAACATGAATGGATAGCTAACCTCTTGAGTAGTAAATCTCACCTCTTAGGTAATTTGTTTATTTTGGTTTAACAGCCCTCAGGTCTCAGTGCTATTCACGTGGATAGGAGATGGGGGTCTGGGACGAGGGAGGGTAGGGTAGGGAGGGGTAGGGTGGAGGGGGCAATCCTTCAACAACTATTTTCAATTGCCTCAGACTTTCTATTGTTGATGGCATCAAATCAAAATTCCTTATTACACTGTCAACTGAAGTGGAATGGGAGCCTAT